>NW_024067504.1:0-24295 GCF_015039405.1 Cantharellus anzutake
CATATAGGCCGTGTTTGCGGAGTCTCCTAAGAACTTCTCGGACATGCTCCTGATGCGAAGCCATGTCTTCCGAGTAGGTAAGGATGTCGTCTAGGTAGACTACCACAGAAACGTCCAAGAGGTCGGCAAAGATCGTGTTGACGAATCGCTGGAAAGCCGCAGGTGCATTCGTGAGACCGAATGGCATGACAAGCCACTCATAGGAACCATAGTGCGTGCGGAAAGAGGTCTTCCATTCGTCACCTGCTGCAATGCAAACCAGGTGGTAAGCATGCCGGAGGTCGAGTCTGGTGTAGACCGTGGCATGGCTAGGTGGGTCAAGGAGGTCGGAGATGCGGGGAAGTGGGTAGCGATCCTTTTTGGTGATCTTGTTCAGCCCTTGGAAGTCGACGCAAAGATGGAGGGATCCGTCCTTCTTGCGGACGAAGAGGACCGGTGCCGCGTGAGCGGAAGTAGCAGGGTGAATGAACCTGGAGGCCAGGTGTTCATCTAAGAATGCCTGGAGGGCCTCGAGTTCCGAAGTAGAGAGAGAGTACATGGTACCCAAGGGTGGGGAGGTGCCTTCCTCAAGGTCGATCTTTAGGTCGTGCTCACGGTGCGGTGCCAGCGTCGAGGCTTTGCTCTTACTGAACACATCCGCGAACTCGTGATACTCCTTCGGAACGGCTGAGAGGTCGACGGAATCGGTGTGGGATGAGGCAGCCCTCAAGCGGCTTTCCTCGGAAGGGATGGTTAGGCTGAAGGATACCGATCCTTCAAGTCGGCAAGCCTTCGCGAATGCGGAACGGCTGACGAACTCGATAGATGGTAATGGAGGAGTAACAGCCTGTGACTGAGGTGCTGGCGAAACATCAGATGGTTGGATGTCGGATGACGGCGGTGGTGCCGGAGACGACGGGGGAGAGCTCAGAGTAACTGTCTTGGTAGGTTCGGAAGTTCGGAACATAATACTGCTTGAGACCCAGTCAATCAACAGATTGTAGTGGGTAAGCCAGTTGTGTCCTAGGACTAGGGAACATGATCCATCCAGCGATGTGACAAAGAAAGTCGTGGGGGTGATGTTTCCGGAAGCGAAGCGGAGGGGAATATCAATGGCATGGGTTATGATTGAGTTGGTGCTACCGTCGAATAGGCGTAGTTGTAGGGGTTTAATCTGGTATGTCTTCAAGGCCAACTTTTTTACGAATGTGTCGTCGATGAAGCAGTCCGAAGACCCAGAATCTACGAGTGCGGGTACGTTCTCATAGGAGCGGAAAAGTTTATTTTGTGTCCTAATATTGGACGGAGGAGAAACAGAAGGAGAGAAAGAAGAGAAGCGGAGAGAGGTGGATCGATCTACGGAAGTAGTCGAGGGGGCGGAGGAGAGAGTGGTACATCAGCAACACTATCTACAACGGGTAGAACATTAACCGAAGGGTCAACATTGAGAGGAGAAAATAGACCATTTGAAAGAGAAAAGGAAATGGGAATGTGGAGGGAGGATGTCAGGGACTGCATGTCAGTTCACGACGAAGAGGGCGTTCCCGAGAATCCTAGTCGTTGTTAACGCTGAGGTGCCATCCTCAGCGGAGATAAGGGTTATATACATGGGTACCGCTACCCACTAGAGTGCGGTTACAATGAGATAAGAGCTAACTGATAGAATGACGACATGAAAAGATAGCTATTCATTCGGATAATCGTAAGCGAGATGTGGGAAAGGGGTGACATGTGGACGGAAGATAGGAAGCGGGAGCTAAGCGAAAGCTAAGCGAGATTACCTGCGTTCTTCGGATCACTCCGGATCGTCTTACGGCAACTCCCTTCCGGCATAGGGAGTCAGGGTAGCCGGTTAGGCCGTGCCCTGACAGAGGATAAGTCGGAAATGGAAGACGCGTTTAAACGCACTTCTTTGAGCGCACAGAAGGAAGGATCGCAACCCCCGGTCCGTGCGGAGTCCACAGGGGTGCGGACTAATTTTTTGCTTCTGCGGAAGTGGATCCTTGCTCCTCGGTCTGGGCCAAATGGGCCTTAGACACGCGAGAAGAAGACTTGGGACAGTCCTTGACCATGTGGCCAGACTGACCGCAGAACATGCAAAGTTTCTCGTCGAGACGACGCTTACGCTCTTGTGCGTGAGCTTGCCATTGTCTCCAAGTTTAGATGAGAGGTCCGGTTTAACGGAGCTGGCCTCGGACTTCTTATTGTCCTTCGGAGGCCTACTACCGGAAGCGGAGTTGAAAGAGGAGGGGAAAGGGACGGGGTCGGAACGAGAAGCTGCGGTGGACTTGTCGAAAACGTTAGAGGAAGAGAGTTTCGCGTGATGTGTAACTTCCGATTTACGCTCCCAATATCGCGCATCGAGAGTTTGGGACAGGGTGCGAAGTTCAGAGAGAGTAGAGGGTTTACCTACTCTGGCAATATCATCCTTGATACGTTCTGGCAATCTGTTGTAGAAGAAACGACGAAGCGCGGCTTCTCCATAACCATGAAGTTGAGAGGCGTGTGGATTGAACTCGACGACGTATTTATTGATGTGGTGCCCATCCTTCATGTCCAGGGTCATCAGTTGAACCTCAGCGTCGCCCACAGGATCGTGAGGGCCGAAGTTAGTTTGAAGTTCATTAACGAACTCTTGATAGTCGTTCATCCATCGCGGACGAAGCGTGGAATTCTGGTCGAATAACAGGTCCGGCTCGAACCAATCGAGGGCCATTCCCTTGAGGTAGGACTGCGCAAATATGACTTTAGCGCGGTCGCTAGCAAAAGCGAGGGGACGGTCCTGGAAATTGAGCTTGCATTGGACCAAGAATACTCGGAGTTCTCAGGGATCCTTTCTGTTGAACTGTTCGGGTTCGCGGACCTTGGTCCGGAGAGCAGAAGATCGTCGTCGTCGTCGTCGTCGTCGTCGTCCGGTGTGACGAGCCAGACTGGCAATGGCTTGGGCCAATTGTGCAATAGCCACGTTGGAGGTGGGTTCAGCATCGTCGGTGGTTGGGACAGTGGGGATGGGAGGATCAGCAGGGGGAGGATCGACGAAGTCGGGGACCTCGGAACCGAGTCCAAAGAAGTGGATGGGGTCTATGGGTTGTTCTGTGGTGTCTCCGAAGTCGGAGTCTGCAACTGGTGATCGATTCCTAACGGGGCGCATGATCGGAGTTGATGGGAGAGGGGTTTCAAGGTTAGAAAAGCTTCGAAACTCAACTGGGTTTCTCGCCAATCGACTAGGACCAGGCTGAGAGGGTTCTGGGGAAGGTGAAGCAGAGTTGGGAACTAATGTGCGTAGTTGCGAACGAGTGTGGAGGACTTTTGGTGCCATACAAGACATGTACTAGTCAGGGAGTAATAAAATACTGTCAGAGACCAGATTCGAGACGAGGGAGAGTCTCCGTAGCAGAGGGCTTTGGCCTCAGCGACTTATGCCAAGAGCGCTGTGCCTAGTAACACATCCGTGCCCTAACTTACTGACTGGCAATCAGAACCGAAGGGGGGGTAACTCTAGTTGATTTTATTACTGGAGTGTAACCTATGTACAAGTTGGATATATATATGGTTACAGCGAAGACGGGTCTGCAAATGGCGGAGCCGAACGGAGCGGAGCTAACGGGGTTAAACATTAGCCGACTGAATATTACCGATGAGTCAGGTCGCGGGGTTAGCGGGAAGGCAGGCGATAACCCAGAAACGGAAAGGAGGGATAGGCCCAAAGGTGGGCTCTGCAGGGCAGGCGAGTGTATTGCCCAGCGGAGGCGGGAGTGCGCTAGCGGACATCGGAGCTGTCCGGAAGTCTTCAGGGCTCCATACTTAGGGAGGCGTGGGTAATAAATTGAAATGAGGGGGTGGTGGCCATTGAGGGGTACCGAGAGGATTGCGGAATACGGGAGCTCTGAGGTTAGTGGAGAAGGAGTGGAGTTAGACTGGAGGGATCGGAGGGACCGGAAGTCGATGGCCGGGGATGGATATGACACCAAAGCCTCTGCCATGGAGACAATCCTTCATCTCGATCTGGTCTCTAACAATGAGATCTGTTAAACATTTGAACTTGTCAGCTGATTGTTGACTATTCTGATATGTCATTGTTTTATTCTTTGAATATCATTTCTCCTACACCATGACCAATTCTTTCAATTACAATACAATCCACAGCATCAAATGTATTGCCAGCATTGTCTTCTGATCCGTTGTCATTGCTGCTGCTGTTGTCGACAACATCTTCACAAGTGTCACATATTTTCTTTGTTCATTTTCTTACTTACATTTACTTATGTCTCCCCACTGGCAACATAATTTATTATATTAACCTTGGCATCAGTGCCAGTTGAGTTGTTATTGTTCAAAATGACAACAGTGTGCAAGGTACAAAGTGGTTAGAAAAAGTGATGGACTGCACAAGTGGGCAGTAAAGGGGGCATGATGAGAAGTGATGGGTGAATGATGGAGAGAGAGGTGCAAGCACACTAGCAAAAAGGGAAGACATTAATAGTGGCATACAATCAGCTTCACAACAGTGAACAAAGAGGGTTTGAAAGAAGTATTTATGTGCAAAGCTGAAGGCATGGGAGGTGTAGTGATTGAGAATGAAAGAGCAGAACAATTCTGGCTACACCACCTTATCGCTATATGGCCCAGCCACATTAAGCGCTGTCAGTCACCCCTGAAATTCCAACACCTTCACTAGCAGGATAACATAGGCAAGTGACAACACCATAGATAGGTAGTTGTCCAGCATTCCATGCATTTCAAGTCACTCTTGTGAAACTCATTGCTGCATGGTCTTAACCGCTGAGTGCTCATCTGTCAGGGCATACCCCACCTGACCCCTCCACTGCACCCCACACCGCACTGCCCTACTCCGCTTCTCCCACCGTCACCCTGCTCCTCCTATCTCACTGTCAGGGCACACCTGCCCAACCCACCTCCACCTGGGCCCACCCAGGTCCACCTCACCCAGTACCTCCCCTTCTCTCATCCTGTGTCCTTCTTTCCTGTACTTCCTCCTTTCTACCTCTCTCCTATTTCTGTTTCTATTTCTATTCCTATTTCTATCTTACGCAGACAACCTTCCTTTGTATCTATGTATTATTGACCTGCCCACGACGTGCACACGACATGCCCAGCCCTGGACGCCCCAGACAGCTCTAGGGCGCAACCTAGTGCATGCACGTGCAGCATATGCCCTTGGGACCCCCCATGGGGACACCCAGGCAACTGCAGCTGTATGCAGGGTGATGTGGCAGACCTCATGTGACCAAGCTGCATGTATATAAACACACCTGGGGTGGGAACCAAAGAAGTAACCTTCTTCTCAACATTCCCACTTCAGGTAAGTAGTATAGTTTCCCTTTTAATAACAACTCAACATTCCCACTTCAGTCTAAGTGGCCAGGGACCACTGTCCCGCATCAGGCCTGCCAGTATGCATGCCCAATCTACCCCCTGTGAGGTCCTCAGCACCGGACGCTATGCCCAGACCACCTCAACCCCAGATGTCCCTGACACTCACCCCCTCTCCCTTCCTTCCCCTCTTTCCTCTTTCTCTCTCTATTTCTGTTCTATGGTTGACTTTCCCTTTCTCTATGTACCACTACACCCTCATGCCACTGCCTCCATCACCATGCCTGCCATAAGCGGGCTAGGGATCTAACCCAGCAGGCAAACAGGAAAGGATGGGGACCAGATTGGTATCCAGCAGGTCAGGGAAAAAGTGGTAATGGTAATGGTGATAATGGTCTGGTGCAGTGCGTGGTGTACTCTAATCAATCTCTCACCCCACCTCTCTGGGTGACACTAAAGTGAGGACTGATCTAGAGGTCTTCTTACTGATCTTCTTGGTCGTACTACTCCCTACTAGCTTGGGAGGGACAAACTCAGTAGTTTCTAATCCCAAGGGAAAGGTGTCATATCCATGCAATCCCGACCTCCGCTCCGGGCTCCCGGAACTCCGAACCTGATTTCCAGAGTCCTACCCTACCGCTGTCCATTCCGATATTCACCTTCGGACCCGACACCACACCTCCCCTCACCCCTCATGCCACCTCCACCCTCCCGTCCTTCTCCTACCCTATCTCCGTCCACTCCGATACTCATCTCGGACCGAACATCACCCCTTCTGCCACCTCCTCCTTGCCGACTTCCAAGAGGTTATCCCACCTCCGGCTCCAACACCACCTTTGGTCCGACTCCAGAACATTCCGGGTCCGACCTCATCCTCAACACCTTCCAGACAAGCATGCAACACCTATGCTCCCGACTCCGGACCTCCGCTCCAGAATCCTGTTTGTGTCTCCGTCTCCGGAACCTCCGGTCTTAGCTCCGACCTCGGACTTTGACCCCACCTCCGCTTATACCCATTGTATTGGTTAGCTCATTCCATTTAATTATGTTTGCCAATATTCCGGAGTTTAACTTCCGAGTTCGGACTTTCCGGACTTACGTTGGACCTTGCAACTATTGCATTGCTCCATTCAATTCCACTATACTCCCTCATTCCTATTTGGGCTGCTGCTTCCTTTCTATTCAGTCAGCTGGCCATTCCCCACTCCCATCCTCCCTCCTTCCTCCTTGGGCCTTGGCCCTTCACTCCTCCTTTGGGAAACACCATTGAGTCAAACCCTTGACCCTCGGTGTTGCCCCTCCTTTCAGCTCCCTTTGTCTCCTTTCGGAGTACCCTCGCTCCTTTTGATTCCGGACCCCTCCTTATATACAATGTACATAGTAACTTGTAACCTCAGTCCGAAATCGACTTGAATTCCCCCAAGAGACTTCCCCTCTGCTAGATCCGAAATTAGGGACCCCCAGGACAACCAGCAATGGCACAGTACTCCGCCTGAGTCGCTGAGGCCGAGGTCCTTCCATGCTAAGTCTCCGATTCCACTCCGGAGTCGTCCGAATCTGCTCGTTCTAACAAAAGGTAGATACATCCTCATGTACAGTATATATGAGAAATGATCAGGAAAAATGATGGAAAATATCCGATGAGTCCCATGTGCTTAGGTGGACCATATGGGCAACAATCAATATCAGAAAATGGGAGGGAAAACAATAATCAAGGAAATAATAAAGCAATAAATGGTTTCCAGCCAAAAAATATCCACTATCCATCGCCAATGAACTCCCGCTAATCACGGATCCTAGTACTCCTAAATGACGCGTTTCCAATGGTACCAATATCGTCCAAATCGGTGCAGTGGTTGCTGAGATAAGTGAAATCCAATCTGAGTGTGGCCATGCTGCTGGGTGGGCATGGGAATTTGGTCTGTGGGGACTGGAAATGTGTCTGGAAAAATAGGAAAAAATCATGGAAGGGTAGGAATACAGTTTGGGACAGAAATTTCCCGCACGTTTTTTTGCAGGTGAACCCAACCAGAAACCCCGTCTGATATTAAAATTCTACTATGAAACATGCTGTCAGGGCGTGGGAAAACGTTACTGTGACTCGCCATCGGCGACCCTTAAGGTCCACTGCTCCGGCGTAACAGCCCATTAAGGGCAGGGATGACAATCGCAGCAAAACGGGGTTTCAGCTTCAACGACTCGTTCGTGAGCGTTGCGCCTCGTACTTGACGCGGCCCCGATATTTCAGAGGGCAGAGGATGCGACTGAGTCAGACAGAGAGTGCAGGGGGTAACCCTAGTTGATTTTCGAACTAAAGTACGAGGTAGTATACAACCGGTATTTAAGTGTAACGGAATGAATAGAAAGAAGTCGCCAGATCTCACGGAGATTGTGGGCGGTGTCATATCCATCCCTGGCCATCGACTTCCGATCCCTCCGATTCCTCCGGTCTACCTCCGCTCCTTCCTCACTAACCTCGGAGCTGCCACATTCTGCAATCCCCTCAGTACCCCTCGATGGTCACCACCCCCTCCTTTCAATTTATTACCTACGCCTCCCTAAGTACGGAGCCCCGAAGGCTTCCAGACAGCTCTGACGTCTGCTAGCGCACTCCCGCCTCCGCTGGACAATACACTTGCTTGCCCTGCAAAGCCCACCTTCGGGCCTATCCCTCCTTTCCGTTTCTGGGTTATCGCCTGCCTTTCCGCTAACCCCGTAACCCGACTCGTTGGTAATATTCAATCAGCTAATGTCTAAACCCCATTAGCTCCGCTCTGCTCGGCTCCGCCATTTGCGGACCTGCCCTCGCTGTAACTATATATACTTAACTTGTACATAGGTTACACTCCAGTAATAAAATCGACTAGAGTTTACCCTCTTCAGTTCTGGTGGCCAGTTAGTAAGTTAGGGCACAGACATGTTTACTAGGCACAGCGCTCCTGGCATAAGTCGCTGAGGCCGAAGCCCTCCGTCACAGGGACACTCCTTCGTCTCGACCCGGTCTCTGACAGGCGGGCTTAAGAAGGGACGAAAACAAACAAAGAGTGTGGGAGAAGGACAGCCGTGCACGGCCATCAAGAAAAACAAGCATGATAAGGAATGACTCATAGGCCCATGACAGGCTGTGGAACAGGTAGCAGTGATGGGGAAGGGTGATGGGCTTGTTCAGGCGGCGTCGGGCGGGTAGCTGAGTTGACGGGGTCGAAGCAGAGGAGGGAGAAGGTGTGGGGAGTGATCACCTGACCGTGGGAATTGCCGGGTCGCGACACATGCACCAAAAACAAACCCCTGTGAAGTTTAGTGAAATGGGGGGCAGCAAATTTTTCAGTCAAATTTTTTTGGGTAATTATGGGTCATGGATGCATGGATTGGGGGTGAATGGCCGAAAAAAGGCATATTTACATGTTTATGCATTGTAAATGCTTGTTTTAATAGATCTATGAGACTTATATTTCCATACAGCATACTCGGCTTGGACCCCAGTTAATCTGTTCCTTTGAACAGTATTATTCATGTGCTGAGGATGAAAAGACATCAACATACTCATATGCATTCATGTATCTCCAGGTTTTGCAGAAGAATTGGCATATCGTAATGACATCGCATGAGCCTAAACACTCAGGCACAAGTTGTTTTGCGGTCTTGAATTTACCATCGGCAGCTGCACGATAGCCTACAAAGTATGTTATATTGATCCAAAATAGAATTACAATAATATGGACTCACGATACTTTGCATAACCCCATACCATCTCAATCGGATTAAGCTTGCAGTGGAACTTAGTGTCAAGAAGACGTCCCTTAGATAGGTCTGATCGCTATCCAGGCGATGCTGTCGGGTGGAGCTCGGTGTTCTGGGTCGTCCGACAGTGGGTCGGAGACAGACCAGAGGTGGGGCAGAGCTCCAAGGGTGACGGGGTGTTGAAGGGACTCGGCTTCAGCGACTCGGAATGGAGTGCTGTGTCATATCCATCCCCAGCCATCGACTTCCGGTCCCTCCAATCCCTCCAGTCTACCTCCGCTCCTTCTCCACTAACCTCGGAGCTCCCGTATTCCGCAACTCCCTTGGTACCCCTCAATGGTCACCACCACCCCCTCCTTTCAATTTATTACCTATGCCTCCCTAAGTACGGAGCCCCGAAGGCTTCCGGACAGCTCCGACATCCACTAGCGCACTCCCGCCTCCGCTGGGCAATACACTCACTTGCCCTGCAAAGCCCACCTTCGGGCCTATCCCTCCTTTCCATTTCTGGGTTATCGCCTGCCTTTCCGTTAACCCCGTAACCTGACTCGTCGGTAATATTCAGTCGGCTAATGTTTAACCCCGTTAGCTCCGCTCCGTTCGGCTCCGCCATTTGCAGACCCGTCTTCGCTGTAACCATATATATATCCAGCTTGTACATAGGTTACACTTCAGTAATAAAATCAACTAGAGTTAACCCCTTCAGTTCTGGTTGCCAGTTAGTAAGTTAGGGCACAGATGTGTTACTAGGCACAGCGCTCTTGGCATAAGTCGCTGAGGCCGAAGCCCTCCACCACAGAGACTTTCCTTCGTCTCAAACCTGGTCTCTGACACGCTGCACCCATTTTGTTCTTGTTGTCCCCAATTTGCCAGGGGAGCTGGTGATGGAGGAACCGAGGCCACCAGCAGAAGGGGGCCGGAAGCCCCCCCCTCACTACTTAACGATGGAGGCATTAGTGAGGGTCAATCGTTCATCACATGATTCGTTTGGGTTTTATACCAAGGCGCCTTAGATGCACCTGTTACTCAGTTCTTAGTTTGGTAGAGTAGCAGGTGAGTGGGACGCAATAGACGTCCTAGAGGAGGATCTTTGAGGGGCTTAAGACTTCTATATTATAACTGGGGGAACTATTTACTGGAGGGGTACATGCATACATATATCAGAACAGTTTGGATCTGAAGGTAAACAAAGGTTACCAACTTGGGGAAGGGGAAGTAAATAGAAAGAATCCAGATGACAAATAAGGAATAGGTGAAAAGCCCGAATTACATCTGAGGTTTGTGGAGTGGGAGAATAAAAGCCAACTGAATGGCAAGGTCTGGAAATGTCTATGAATAAGCAGGGGACTACAGAGAAAGATGTCCAGAAAGGTCCGGAGCCCAGAGGAAGATTGGGGTTGTAGAAAATATCAAATGATAAAACAATAAAGATTATCAAGACCAGAGGTAAGGTAGGAATGGGGAGGTACCGGAGGTGTGGAGACTGGGTAGGAAGGAGGGTGGATAGGCAAGTTGAGGTTTATCAACAATGAGCAGGTCCATCTCCTTTAAACAAGGGGTCTGAGGAGGTGGTGGTATGGTGGTGGAGGTCCGGAGGTGATGCGGACATAGATGGGAGGCAGAGTGGGTGTTAGAACTGGGCGGATTCAGACGACTCTGGAGTGGAATCGGAGACTTAGCGTGGAGGGACCTTGGCCTCAGCGACTCAAGCGGAGCGCTGTGCCATTGCTGTTTGTCCATTTGGTCCTTAATTTCACAGTAGGCGAGCAGGAAGTCTCTAGGGGGCATTTCAGGTCGATTTCGGACTGAGCCCGATACGAGTATGTACAAGTGCCGATATATATAATGGAGGGGGCAAAAGCACAAGGAAGCGAAGGGGAACCGAATCGGAACGAAGGCGTCCAAATGAGAACAAAGGGATGTCAGAAGCGGAGCGGTACCAAAGGTCATAAGGCAGAACCTGTGATACGTCCGAAAGGAGGTAAGGAGGGCGAGGCCCAGAGGGGCAGGAGGATGAGGGGAAGTGGGGATGATGACTACTGGCTAAAATGGGAAGAAGCAGTAGTCCAAATAGGGATGAGGGGGAAACGCGAGAAATACATTACAAGCGGCGAAAGTGCCAAAGATGATCTGCGAAGCTTGGAGGTTGTGGAGCTTACGGAGGCGGGGTTGAAAGTCCGAGGAATATTGGCAATGGTGTTTACGTAGTATGAGATCACCAATGCAATGGACTAAGACCGAGGTGGAGTCAAAGTCCGAGGTAGGAACTATGATGGAGGCTCGGAGCAAAGGTACGAGTGGTGCCCGAGTACAAAGTACGGGTCAGTGGTGGGAGGTCGTAACTTGGCGGGAGGTTGGCAGAAGAGAACCAGAGGGAAGAGAGGGGAAGGAAGAGAGGAGAGGTGTCAGGTCCGAAGGTGGGTATCGGAGTGGATGGGAGAAGAGTAGGAGGATGACGGAAGAGTGGAGGTGTTGTGAGGAGGGAGCAGAGGAGTATGAGGAGTAGGAGGAGGGTGGCAAGAGGGGTGGTGTTTGGTCCGAGGTGGTTATCGGAACGGACAGAGATAGGACAGGAGAGTGACAGAGGAGTGGAGGTGTTGTGAGGAGGGAAAGGGTGGTGTGGTGCCAGGACCGAAGGTGAATATCGGAATGGACAGCAGTAGGGTAGGATTCCGGAGGTGGGGAAGGAGGTCCGGAAGTCGGGTCGGGATCGGGTATGCACGGATATGACAGTGGGAGAGTCGAAAGAGGAGGTAGTCCTAGGGCCATTGGCATCGACCAGAGGCAGCAGAGAGAGATTGGGAGGGCTGGTGGAGGTCATAGGAGTCATATAGGAATAGGGTGGAGGGAGGCGGAAAATCCGGGATATGACACTTAGGGAGGAAGATGCAAATGTGGCCCCACTCTTCAACATAGTGCCATATGAGTGGTTTCTCATTTCGGAAATCTGATTGGCAGGCAAGCACACGACTCATGCAGCACCAATCAGATGTTGCCAACGGTTCAGACAGCGCTGACTCCAGGATGCTTGTGGACCCTTCACTTTCTTCAAGATCTCCACCTGTGGCCTCAGCAGCAGCAACTTGTGCTTCGGCATCCTTTGCTGCCTGCGACATCTTGCACTGCTGACATGTACCGATGGGCTTACCATTCAACTTCTCACAAAGGATGTCCCAAACCACTCTGCGCTCCTGAAGAACCACTTTCATCCCTTTAGGTGTACCATGAAGCTCAGGTGGTGTATTTTCGTCATCAGGGTAGACCATGAGTTGTTCATTGCCATGAGGATCATGAGTACCAGGATGAGGTGGAGGATTATTGAGTGGAATGATGGTTGGGCGCATCTTTGCCTGCTTTCCTCCGGGATTAACATTCATATTATTGACATTGAGGGTGTCTGATGCAAAGCCTTCATGATTAGAGGAGCAGTCAAAGATCCAAACTCTGATTGCATCAGAGAATTTATGTTCGAATATGTCGATCATGTCCTTGAGCTGTTCACATGTCTGATCAGTTTCAAATGAGTGTGGGAACAGGTTTGATACATACCTGACTTACAAGTTGAGCTATTGAACTCAGGGAAGTCTGACATAGTATATTTACAATCCATGTAAGGTTGCGTGCAGTCGAGAGGGGGAGGCCTGTATCCGGGATTCTGCAGGGGAGCTGCTAGCACTCCAGGTCCAGGAGGTGGAGGAGGGGGTGGTGCCCCAGCGTATCTAACAGGTGGAATATACCCAGGGTATGGAGCCCCACCAGGTGGAGGGGGTGGTCCAGGTGGTCCTGATGGAGGTGGTGGACCTGCACCTCGCAAAGGTGGCTGCCAGGGGTCAAGAGGCGGTTGTCTTGGTCCGTGATCTGGATCTCCGGGTCCAAGGGGACCTTTGTTACAGGAATGGGTTCTGGGGAACCCAACCTGAGCCGTTCGGCTCACTAATGGAGGTGGCTGCGTAGCCATCGGAGGGAGAGCAGAATAGGATGAATGTATGGAAGTACAACCTGTGTGTTGGCCAACAGTAACTTGGCGCTCCTGGGAGCGTACCAGTAGCGAGTATGATGTGGGCTCCTTGAGGGAGCCACCTGGCTGTCTGCTAACGGGGACTTGGCACTCCTGGGAGCGTGCCGGTAGCGGGTGTGCTGGGAGTGTTTGGCTAGCGGTAACTTGGCGCTCAATGGAGCGTACCGGTAGTGAGGGATACTGGGACTCCCAAAGGGAGTCACCCAGTTGGTGGCTATCGGTGACTTGGCGCTCATGGGAGCATACCAGTAGCGGGAGTTGTTGGGGAAAGTGGGCTGGTGGACCAGTGCACAGTAGTGGGTGACCGTGGGAAGTGGGACCCACAGGTGCGTGGCCGGGCATCCTGGAGCTGCCTGGACCGTATCCTTCTCCTGAGGAGGTGGGATCGGCTACAGTTCCTGATAGGGAACTTCTGGTAGGATGGGAGTAACCACTCGACCACCCAGTGGACTGGTGGGAGCGGGCAGCAGGAGGTTGGGCATGGGAATGCCCTCCTCGTTGTGGTTTTGTCATGGAGAGGATGAATAGGGAGGTGGACATGGTTCCAGGGTTACAGGTTGAGTTTACAGTGGTGACACAATGGTGAGGATGTTACAATCGTGGTACAAGGTTTGTGGGTTATGTATTTGATAATGAGAAAACATCTCGGCAATTACCATACATGTCATATGACTTGTATCTATCTAATACAAATGTTATATGGCCAAAGGAAGTCCCTTGGAAATCAACAAATCCCCCAGCCAGCACCAAACCCCAGTGGGAAAGCTTGGCATGGGGTTTGGCAGAGAATGAAGTGAGACAAAGTAAGAAATATCTTACCTGTGTGCCTGGTCTATAGGAGTCTAGGCCCATTTCCATAGCAAGGGGCCTCAGGGTCTGGTTGCCTGTCATGGACCATAAGATTCTCCATTTCCATAACAACCTTCATTCACTGGATAGTGAGGGACACAAGGGGGAATGGTTCCACAATTGTCAGGATCAAGTCTCTCCTCGACAGGTCCCAACTCTGTCTTCCTTCTGACCTTCAGGCCTCTCACAAATTCCGTGTAACCCATGTTCTCCTTGGGGTTCTCGAAAGCATTGGTCTCTCAATGAAGTGTCATGAACGGCATAGACGGTTCATCTCTGGGTAGCGTCCCTGCAGCGACATTGATACTGGGTCTAGGTGCTGGGAAGGCCCTAGACGGTTGAGTGCGTTTACAAACAAAAGTGGTCTCTTCAGAAGGAGATATAAGATCCTCATATGTGGTCCATCCTGACAGGGGAACTTCAGGTTGACAAGTGGGTTGCATTTCGGTCAACCATGCCTCCTCAACTTGCCCAGGATCCATAAAGTTGGCGGGCATGGCATTTGCCAACCTAAGACCACTCATGCACAACTCGTCAAACTCCTGTGAAGGATGAGCAACTTTCTTGATGGTGTTGAAATGTTTCTTGAAGGAGTTAAAATGCTGGTCCAGGAAGTTCCAAGCAATGCTGAACTCCTTGGGTGATGACCATCCTCTTATGGTGAATATAAGGGCAAGGTCACCTCAGGGATCCACTATGAAATCACCTGTGGCTAAGTTGGCCTTGGTGGCAAGCTGGGTGAACCTGGTGATTTTCATGAGTAGGTTGGTTAACTTGACCCACCAGACAGTCCCAAGTTGATATCTCAAAGGCTCTCCTTTGAGACTGGCTTCAACAGGCTCTTTCTCGAGATCAGCTGGGGTGAGACGATGCCAATTTCGTATTTGTTTCATGTAATTATTCGAGTCCTCAAAAATTCCACCTTCGAATTCTCCAAGAGCATTGATGACTTGCCTGAGAGCTTGTTGTCTCAGGAATGTGCCAGGCGAAGATGTTGTAGTTAGTTCTCTTCATTTTCTATTCAATCTGTGCTCCATATAGTGTCATGTGACTGCCAAGTCGCTCTTTACTGTTCTTACTATTGTAATAACACTAAAGTGCAACTCAGACTGAGGTATCCTGCTGAGATACAATAGGTTATGAGCCCTCTTCTCTGAAGAGTTTTTCAAAAAACACCGATTTTTCGCATTTTTGACACACACTTTGAGTCCCTGTGTCCTCAAACTTGCTCTATCGCCTCAGTCGCTGCACACATTGCTTCATCGCACACCCACAGGATACTAGGCATAACGTACTACATTCTGCCACAGTTTTGTAATGATTGATGCATTTTGGACGCTGCTACACCAACTTCTTATCATTTCAACTCTGCCACATCACCTAACCAGTTCCTTCACCCTCACACTGATCGCTGCGCTCCCTCTGGCGCTACTCAACATTTTTTGGGCCACAACTTTTCTGGCTGTCTGGGCATCTCTACTTTGGACTGTGGCATTTATTTTCACTCTCCTGGCATCCCTAGTGCTTGGATCAACTCCATTTTTGCACTCAGTATCGTTCACCGGGGACTCTCACTGCTGTTTCGATTTGGCACCAAGCACTTCGTTTGTTTGCTCACCCCCACATCCCTGACATCCCTGACATCCCTGGACTCTCATTTACACTCTCTGGAGATCTACACCATGTCAATTGCTCCCAAACTCGGACATACTATACTTCGTATAACATCCTCGCAGCTGTCAAAGTTTTGTGCTGAATACTGTATTTTCCTGGCCCCCACATCCCAATTCATTTGTATCAGCTCTGTTGGGACCTATACTGCATCATCCACCTTGGCTGTCGGGCAGAGTATACTTCGCATAGTACTCTCGCTCACGCCTCAATTTGGTGTCGAGTGCTTCACTGGCTGGTCTGCCTCCACCATTTTCAACCTCTATTGGATCATTCCCTTCACACCCTGCCTCTCTTGTGTTACCAGGGGTGCACTTGAGATTATTTGCCAGCTTGTGAAGCAGGTCATGACCTTCAAGTCTGACCTTTGCCTTAATGGCAACTTTTGTGATTCCAGGGGTTCACTTAAGGTGGAAAATAGCTGGTTAATAATGTGGCTAAGAGATGTGTTTGGAAAAAGGCATCACAGGCTCCCAAGTGACAAATGTCAGGAGTTTGCTGGGCATGCATGTGCCCTCTCCACCCCTGCTCACTTACCAGATTCCTGGATTGCAGACACAGGTGCCACTTCTCATATGACTCCACATCGAGAGTGGTTTAAGACTTATAAGCCATGCAAAGTCCCTGTTCGTCTTGCAGACAACAATGTGATATATGCAGCTGGTATTGGGTCCATTGTCTTTACTCCCATAATTGATGGAGTTCCTCTACGCCAACTCGAGTTCTCAGGTGTCCTCCATGTCCCTTTACTGGCCAACAACCTTCTCTCAGTTCTCACCTTGACCAAGAAGAAAAACTGGGAAGTTAACATTAGGAAATCGACCATGAGCTTTATGCTGAACTCTCAGGTACACTTCCAAGCATCAGTTTCAGATGATAACACTGCATTGCTGGATGGTGCTACTGTGGTTCAAGCAGCTCTCAGGACCACTTCCTCCTTCTCTCCTGATCTCTGGGATCGTTGTTTTTGCCATATTGGTCGAACTCGGCTCAAACAACTGTTGTAGTTGTTTCTCTTGTTTTCTATTCAATCTACGCTCCATATAGTGTCATGTGACTCCAGAGTTGCTCTTTACTGTTCTTACTTGTGTAATAACATTAAAGTCAACTCAGACTGAGGTATCTGCTGAGATACAATAGGTTATGAGCCCAGTACTCTGATTAAAGGCTTGCGTCTCCCAGGACCGCAAATGACCCCTCTGTAAATTGGGTACTTGTCTACCCTGTCCTCAGTTGCCTGGTCTAGGGGGAGTGTTGTAGTCAATAGACCTAGTAGTTGATAAGACCTACAGGCTCCTAGAGAACCAGTCATGGCCACATGGTGTAGTGGTTATCACCTCCAAATATACGTTGAATGGTCCCTGGTTCGAATCCTGGTGTGGCCACCTTTTTCAGATTACAATAACAACTCATATCTGGGAAATATGTAAAGGACCTGAACATTGGAACATTCCCCACCTCCCCTCTTCCTGACATTTGTGAACACTGCCTAGCAGGCAAGCAACATTGCTTCCCTTTTCCCCAGACTGCCTCAAATCGTCATAAACAGCCTTTGGAACTTGTACACTCAGATGTGCATGGGCCAGTGTCAGTCCAAACACCAGGAGGTCATAGGTACTGGGTGAGCTTTGTGGATGATTGCACTCACTATCATGCCATCTACTTGCTCCACAAGAAGTCAGAGGTGTTTGCTGCCTTCAAGAACTATAAGGCCTTTGCTGAGAAGCAAACTGGATTCACCATCAAGGCACTTAGGGATGACAAAGGAGGGGAGTATATGGGAAAGGAGATGGATGATTTTCTCAAGGAACATGGCATCATGAGGGTGTAGTAACTCAGGTGAGCAGCCCTGGGGCAGTCTGGAGTAGACTTTAGCCTTGATACAATAAGTAGAAAGGATAAAGTCGACTCCAAAGTCACATGACTATCTATAGAGTGAAGATTGAAATGAAAAGAGACAACTCAAACTACAACAGAGGGAACACACCACTACTGCTACACCACAGCAGAATGGAGTGGCAGAACATACTAATCAGATTCTTGATGAAGGGATCACTTCTATGCTCAATGAGTCATCACTCCCTGGTTCTTTCTGGGGAGATGCTTTGGGTGCCCTGGTTCACATCTTAAATCGCTCTCCCACCTCCTCACTTGACAAAATCACACCATATGAAGGCTGGTTCAACAGAAAGCCCTCTGTTTCTCATTTTCGTGTTTTTGGATGCCAGGCCTATATCCATGTGCAGAAAGATAAGAGGAAGAGCTTCCAATCCAAAACTCTTCATGGAACCTTCATTGGATACCCACCAGACTTCATTGGAAGGTTTATGATCCATCTACTAAAAAGACATTTGTCTCAAGAGATGTGATCTTTGATGAACAATCCATGCCTGGAAACAAGTCCTCTACCACTTCCTACATTCCTGTCCACTTGACTCCAGTGCCAGAGTCAGGGGGAGATAACAAGGCTCACAATTGCTTTACTCCTCTGGCTGACAGTGACACCTTCTGTTATAGGAATGGACCTAGAATCTTATGGTCCATGACTGAACATTCAAACCTTTGGTCCCTCCACCTTTATTTCATTGTCAAACCCCATGCCAAGCTTTCCCACTGGGTTTTGGTGCTGGCTGGGGGATTTGTTGATTTCCAAGGGACTTCCCTTGGCCATTACAACCTTTGTATTAGATAGATACAAGTCATATGACATGTATGGCAAATGCCAAGATGTTTTCTCATTATAAAATACATAACCCACAAACCTTGTACCGCGATTGTAACATCCTCACCATTGTGTCACCACTGTAAACTCAACCTGTAACCCTGGAACCATGTCCACCTCCCTATTCATCCTTTCCATGACAAAACCGCAACAAGGAGGGCATTCCCATGCCCAACCTCCTGCTGCCCGCTCCCACCAGTCCACCGGGTGGTCGAGTGGTTACTCCCATCCTACCAGAAGTTCCCTATCAGGAACTGTAGCCGATCCCACCTCCTCAGGAGAAGGATACGGTCCAGGCAGCTCCAGGATGCCTGGCCATGCACCCGCGGGTCCCACTTCCCACGGTCACCCACTACCGTGCACTGGTCCACCAGCCCGCTTTCCCCAACAACTCTCGCTACCGGTACGCTCCCATGAGCGCCAAGTCACTGATAGCCACCAACTGGGTGACTCCCTTTGGGAGTCCCAGTATCCCTCACTACCGGTACGCTCCATTGAGCGCCAAGTTACCGCTAGCCAAACACTCCCAGCACACCCGCTACCGGCACGCTCCCAGGAGTGCCAAGTCCCCGTTAGCAGACAGCCAGGTGGCTCCCTCAAGGAGCCCACATCATACTCGCTACCGGTACACTCCCAGGAGCGCCAAGTTACCATTGGCCAACACACAGGTTGTACTTCCATACACCCATCCTATTCTGCTCTCCCTCCGATGGCTATGCAGCCACCTCCATTAGTGAGCCGAACGGCTCAGGTTGGGTTCCCCGGAACCCATTCCTGTAACACCTTCACTCTATCCTCTGACACTGGCCTTCCTGTACCTCTTGCCAACCCTGCCCCTTCTCCATCTCCATCTCCACCACCTTCTCCTTCTCCACCCCCTGCACCACTTTCTTCTTCTGAGACCTCAAACTTGCGCAGAACTACTCGCTCCAATGCTGGAAAACCACCAGGTGAGTGGTGGAAGGTGCAACCAACTCCAACTCCTTCCCCACCTGTGAGCAAGTGGGAAGCCAGAGAACCAACTCCTGGTGTCAACTCTGACTCTGAGGCTGATGCTGATGAGCCAGAGGAGGACTCAGAGGATGAACTTGCTATGGCTGCTCTCTTTGCAAAGTCCAAGGTTAATGTCAGGGCCTGGCCTCTGTCCAGGGGCGGCCCTACCTCAGAGCTGGACACTTGGAGTGTCCCAGGCAGCCAGGTGCTGGATCCTACCCCAAGCTCCTCAAACTCACTAAGCAGGGATTGAGTTGTCATGTATTATGGAAGGTAGCCACAACTTGCCTAAGCAGGGATTGAGTTGAGAAGAAGGGTAAGTTTCCCTATTCCCCGCTTGGCTGCTATAAGGGGGAAATGTACTCATCAGCAAACCTGGTATGGACCTCTCAGAGCTCTCAGAGCTCTGTGAGCAAATTGAGTCTTTTGCTGTGCACCCTCTACACATAGAGTCAAGAAAATGAAATATATATACAATTTTGTTCTCATAAGGATGCCGAAGTGCAAAGATAATATGGATATCCATTTTTGGAAATGCATGTAAAATACCCATCATCATCACTCGAAAAGCTCTATGCTCATAGAGCTCATAGAGCTTTGTGTTTTTTTTACTAATGAATGGTCTCCATGTCTCCATGGAATCTGCTGAGTTATCTTGGCACCAGTAGTGCAATGGTAATATAGATATATGTTTCTGTAAATGTGTGGAAAATAGCCATCCTCATCACTCCAAAGGCTCCAAAGGCTCTATGAGCTCTATGATCTCAGCAGGCTCATAGACCTCATAGACCTTTTGTGTTTACTGATGTATCCATGGAATATGCTGAGATACAGCATTTATTGCTATTTGTAAAATTTGAGGAAAACTCCAAAATTCAAAACTTTGCACTTTATCTTTCATCTCATTTCTTGCTCAAAACTCATCCAATTGTGATGATTCTATCTATGTGCATTGGAAAGCACTTAAGTGTGGCAATGTAACCATGCATGTTATGTAGGGTATTGTCATATCCATCCCCGGCCATCGACTTCCAATCCCTCCGATCCCTCCAGTCTACTTCTGCTCCTTCTTCACTAACCTCGGAGCTCCCGTATTCCGCAATCCCCTCAGTACCCCTCGATGGTCACCACCCCCTCCTTTCAATTTATTACCTACGCCTCCCTAAGTACGGAGCCCTGAAGGCTTCCGGACAGCTCCGACGTCCACTAGCGCACTCCCACCTCCGCTGGACAATACACTTGCTTGCCCTGCAAAGCCCACCTTCAGGCCTATCCCTCCTTTCCGTTTCTGGGTTATCGCCTGCCTTTCCGTTAACCCCGTAACCCGACTCGTCGGTAATATTCAATCGGCTAATGTCTAACCCCGTTAGCTCGGCTCCACTTGGCTCCGCCATTTGCGGACCCGCCCTCGCTGTAACTATATATACTCAACTTGTACATAGGTTACACTTCAGTAATAAAATCGACTAGAGTTTACCCCCTTCAGTTCTGGTTGCCAGTTTAGTAAGTTAGGGCACGGACGTGTTACTTGGCACAGCACTCCTGGCACAAGTCGCTGAGGCTGAAGCCCTCCACCATGGAGACACTCCTTCGTCTCGACCAGGTCTCTGACAGGTATATGTTATAGAATAGACCTAGAATCTTATGGTCCGTGTCCATAGATGATTAGATTGTTGGGAATTCACCACCTTACTTCACTGTCAAACCCCATGCCAAGCTTTCCCACTGGGTTTTGGTGCTGGCTGGGGGATTTGTTGAGTTTCAAAGGATTTCCTTTGACCTTTTATAACTTTTATATTAGATAGTTGAAAGTCATATGACATGTAAGGCAGATGCTGAGAGATGTTTTTCATTATCGAATACATAACCCACAAACCTTGTACCACAATTGTAACATCCTCACCATTGTGCCACCACTGTAAACTCAACCTGTAACTCTGGAACCATGTCCACCTCCCTATTCATCCTCTCTATGACAAAACCGCAACGAGGAGGGCATTCCCATGCCCAACCTCCTGCTGCCCACTCCCACCAGTCCACCAGGTGGTTGAGTGGTCGCTCCCATCCAACCAGAAGTTCCCTATCAGGAACTGTAACCTATCCCACCTCCTTAGGAGAGGGATATGGTCCAGGCAGCTCCAGGATGCCTGGCCACACACCCACAGGTCCCACTTCCCACAGTCACCCACTACTGTGCACTGGTCCACCAGCCCGCTTTCCCCAACAACTCCCACTACCGGTACACTCCCATGAGCACCAAGTCACCGCTAGCCGACCGCTCCCAGCACACCCACTACCGGCACGCTCCCAGGAGCGCCAAGTCCCCGTTAGCAGACAGCCAGGTGGCTCCCTCAAGGAGCCCACATCATACTCGCTACCAGTACACTCCCAGGAGCGCCAAATTACCGTTGGCCAACCCACAGGTTGTACTTCCAGATACTCATCCCATTCCGCTCTCCCTCCAATGGCTACGCAGCCACCTCCATTAGTGAGCTGAACGGTTCAGGTTGGGTTCCCTGGAACCCATTCCTGTAACAGTATAAATCAGTTTTGAAAAGTGTCCCAAAAAGAGTAAATTTAAAATACAGCCCAATAAAGCAAACAGAAAGCTGATGTATCCTTCAGATATCATCCATACATCCATACCAAGCCTTTTGAATTGTCAAAATTGGGTGAGTTTTGGGTGAGAAAGGAGATGAAATATATAGTGTAAATTTTTGGATTTTGGAGTTTGCCTTGAAATTTTCGGATAGCAAAAATTTTATGATAGAAAGGTGATTCAATTTTTTTAAATTATTTCTAAATGTCCTGAAATTTCTCTCCCTAACATTCCCCAAGATTTCTGAATTGTCCCTAATTTTCCCTGATTTTTTAGAAAGTTTCCTTTTCTCAATTTTTTTTGAAAGTCCCCCATTTCTCCCTGAATTTTCTGAATTTTCCTTAATTTTCCCTGACTTCTTTTCAAGTTTTTAGAAACCCCCCAGTTCCCCCTCATTTTCCTCCCATTTCCCCCTTCATCCCCCCCCTCAATTCCCCCCCCCCAATTCCCCCCCCCCAATTCCCCCCCCCAATTCCCTCTGCAATTCTCCCCCCATCCCCCCTTCAATTTTCCCCTCATTCCCCCCCCCCCTAATTCCTCCTTAATTTTCTCATTTCCCCCCTCAATTACCCCCCATTTCCTCCCTCATTTTCCCCCTCATTTTCCCCCTCATTCCCCCCCCCTCAATTCCCTCCTCACCCCCCCATCCCCCTCTTCAATTGTCCCCTCATTCCCCCCCCAATTCCTCCTTAATTTTCTCCTCATTTCCCCCTCATTCCCCCTCCAAATTTCACCCCATTCCCCCCCCTCATTCCCCCAATTCCCCCCCATCCCCCCCCTTCAATTTTCCCCTCATTTCCCCCTCATTGCCCCCTCCAAATGTCACCCCATTCCCCCCCTCCATTTTCCCCTCATTTTCCCCCTCATTCCCCCCCTCATCCCCCCCTCCAAATTTCCCCATTCCCCCCCCTCAATTTTCCCCTCATTTTCCCCCCCTTTCCCCCCTATTTTCCCCCTCATTTCCCCCCTCATTCTCCCCCTCATTTCCCCCCCCATTTCCCCCCATTTTCCCCTAAGTAATTTCAGATTAACCCTATTTATAACCCTAAATTCAGTGTATATATCAATTGGGTTGTGTGCCCTTGGTGTGCAGTGCCACATGAGGGTTGCAAGTTAAGTAGACTGTTGTCCAGTTGACCCTTGGGTAGGAACTTGACTGTGGCCAGTCACATGATACTCTAGTCAAGCTTCTTATTTTTTTGAATTTTTGCAAATTAAACATGGGCTCAGGGTGCTCATAGAGCTAATAGTCCTCTGTGGGCAAATATATCTCTATGAGCTCTCAGAGCTTTGAGCTACTTTCCCAAGCTCTCAGAGAGGGGGACCTGCAATTTTCAAAGTTCATAGCTCTGAGAGCTCTATGAGCTCTCATACCTCCTGATTGGGTTTGCTGATGCTGTACAGTTCATAACATGACTAAGGGTGGAAGCTGAGCATGTTCCCGCGATGCAGAAAAGGTGTCACATGGGTTAAGGTGAGTTGCTCGCCTTGACCCACGTGATTTTTCCCACAGGTTCGCATGCAGGCTGTAGTTGTGAGAGGTGTGTAAAGACGGGAGGATCAGGGAAGCGGGGGAGGTGGTTCTGGGGTTGTATGGTCAGGTGTGGTTGCCCTGACAGTTAAGGGTTTGTCACAGGAAGAAATGGTTGAGTACTTGCTGGCTACTTCAATTGCTGAACCCAGATCCATGAAGGAGGCACAGAAACAAGACAATTGGCCACTGTGGAAGGAGGCTGCATTGAAGGAATACACTCAAATGTTAGCACACAGCACTTGGGATCTGGTTCCTCTTCCTAGGGGTTGAAAATCTGTTGGTTCAAAGTGGGTCTTCAAAATCAAGCACAATGCAGATGGCTCTATCGAGAGATACAAGGCCAGAATCGTAGCACAGGGCTTTTCACAGAAATCCCATCTCGACTACACAGAGACCTTTGCCCCTGTTGCAAAATTTGCCTCTCTCAGAACCATTCTTGCCATAGCTGCAATTGAGGACTTGGAGGTCCATCATATGGGTGTCTCCTCAGCTTTTTCTTAATGGGGATTTGGAAGAAGATATTTACATGGTTCAGCCTGAGGGATTGTGGAACCTGGAAGGAACATATGGTTTGTTGTCTCAGGAAGTCTCTTTATGGCCTTAAACAGAGCCCTTGCAATGGTATCAAAAGCACCATGAGACATTCTTGGATCTGGGCTTCAAGAGGTGCCCCAGTGACAACTCTATCTGGGTTTGGGCCAAAGATCATGTCAAGGTGATAATTCCAGTTTATGTGGATGATCTCACTCTGGCCTGTAACGATTTGGCTGCTTTGACTGCCCTCAAAGATCAGCTCAAGGCTAAGTTTGAAATGTGAGATCTGGGGGAGTTAAACTACATCCTAGGCCTAGAAGT
>NW_024067505.1:0-24198 GCF_015039405.1 Cantharellus anzutake
GTTAATTATAAGCAATTTTCCCGCGCTCAGCCTGTTTGGCATGTTGCATTGCGCTAGATAACCTGTGGTGTAATAATAAAAATGGAGAGGGTTTGAGCATTCCATTGCAAAAACCCATGAAAACGGTTGAAAACTGAGGAGATACGGGGTGGCCCATCCAGCGCGTGTTTTGAGTGTGGGAAAAGCGTCCACGGCCTCATACAGGCTGTTTGACGACTAAAGTAATAATATATAGAGAGGCTGTTTGAAGAGCTCATTAAAAAACCCGACGAAAAACGAAAGATTTGACAGAGATATGCATGTACATGTCTTTTTGTGTGAAAAAATGTGAAAAAACATCCCACCGCCTCATACACCCTCATTCGCGATGTACGCCAATAATATAAAGAAATAAGGGAGTTGTACAAGTATGTACAAAAAGAACGACGAAAAACGAATGATAATTGACAGAGATACGAATGTACATGTTTTTTTGTGAAAAAATGTAAAAACAGTCCTACCGCCTCATACGCGCTCATTCGCGCTTGCACCAATAATAGAAAATAACCAGGGGGTACCGAGCCCATTAAAAGAAACCGACGAAAAACGAATGGAATTGACAGAGATACTAATGTACATGGTTTATTTGTGGAAAAATCGTTCCACTCCTCATACACGCTGATTCACGACTTGCACTAACAATACCAAATGTAAAGAAAGTTAATCGGGCCCATTAAAAAACCCGACGGAAACGGTCAAGAACTGACAGAGATACCAATCCAGTGTCAGCTCCGCGGCTGATCTGTGCGTGGGAAACGTCCCAGCACCTCTACAGATGTTTTAAAAATATGTAAAAATATTAGGTACTGCGTTAATAATATAAAATGGTTCGCAAAATTTCAGGACATTTGGCGCAGTATCAAGCGAGATATGATAAATTATGTCATTAATTTCACTTGGCACCCTCAAAATCGCATAATATCGAGTTGAGGTAATAATACAATTGTAGAGGACATTAACACGCGCCCGTTGAAAAAAACCCGAAGAGAAACGAATAAGAACTGACAGAGATACAAATGTAGTGTCTGCTCTGCGCGTGGTCTGTGCGTGGGAAACGTCTTCCAGTGCCTCACAGCATGTTAAAAAAATATGAAAAAATGTCAAAAACTTGCGTTGATAATATATAAATTAGTACGCAAATTTATAAAACATTTGGTAAGGTATTAAGCGAGATATAAGAATAATACCATACAGTTTTGTGTGGGAATAAGAAAATCGCCATAGTCTCCTCGGATCGCCGAACGACGAGTCGGACTAATAATACAACATGTAGAGGACATCAAGACGCGCCCATTGAAAAAACCCGACGAGAAACGGATGAGAACTGACAGAGATATGATAGGTTTATGTGAAGAATCACGTGTATATGTTTAGTTTGAGGAAATTCACGTGAGCAATTGAGTAACCTCCCACAACTTTTTTCGCGCACAGACATATGCGAAAAAGTACTAATACCCCCACTCAAAACGGTTCAAACCCCCCATGGGAGCAACTCTTTTTTGCTCCCATGTGACTTTGGCATGTAAAATAGATAAAATATATAGATAAATAGATAAAATAGGTAGATAGGTAAATAAAAGTAGATAAATAGGTCATAATAACCGTAAATAGTAATAAAATAATAAAAATAGTAGTTGTTTGTTGTTGTATTAGTAATTTTTTTTTTGGTTGTTTTCACTAATTAGTTATTAATAAGTAATGATAGTATTGTTGTGTTAGTTATTTTTTTTGTTGTTTTCGCTAATTAGCAATACAATTAGATAATAATAGTAATAGTGGTGTTGTATTAGTCATGTTTGGTTATGTTTTCGAAATTGGCATCTACCATAAATGGTTGTATTCTCTCTTTTTCTTTGTATTTCGCTATTAGCATGTAAAATAAATAGGTAAATAAAATTGAATAATTAAAATGTGGAGCAGAATCAAATGAAGGGTTCCATATAAGGTAAAAATTTGAGAAAATTCACGGCAACATGGCACAACATGAAGCAGAAACATCCAAAAAAAATAAAACCAAGGTGTCCTGAATAAAATAAAATCTGAAAAAATTGCGGCAATGTGGGACAACAAAGGAAAATAAATTTTATATAAAATAAAATCCAGAAAATTCACGGCAACATGGGACAACATAGAATAACAAGATAGAAAAATAAAAGCCAGGTGCTCTCTATAAAATAAAATCCAAAAAATTCATGGTAACATGGGGAACACTGTTTTACAAACTTACAAAGGAATTACAGACAAAATTTGATTGGTTGGGGTGGTGGGTTTGCAGAGATGGCAAGGAAATAAAGGAAAACAACAAATAAAAGGGCCTCACTCCCACTGCATTGCCAAGAGGGGGAAAGGCATTTCTCATTCCTGTGTATGGTTGATGGGGCGGGGTTTGGGGTGCAGCCCCAATGGCCCTCCGCAGGAGCAGGGGTTCAAGGGGCTGGCCCCTTGGTGTAAAAAATAATCAAATATATCCAGGGGGGGTTTGGGGCGCAGCCCCAGGCTCTCCGCAGGAGTGGGGCTTGGGGCAACGCCCCAATGGCTCTCCGCAGGAGCAGGGGTTCAAGGGGCTGGCCCCTTGGTGCATAAATAATTACCATATATCTTATTATTTCTTTAGCACAAGGGGAACAATAATAACAAGGATGTTGTTGCATGGGGCGGAGCCCCAATGGGTCTGGGGCAACGCCCCAGGGGGTTCGGGGCGCAGCCCCGATGCCCTCCGCAGGAGCTAGAGACCGCTAAACGCGTGGGTGTGCGAGGAACGAGCACCCCACGGGTTAAAGGTCTCTAGTATTTTATATTTTATTTGATACAGGATACCTTGTTTTTGCTTTCATGTGAGTTTATTTGCTGTTTTTCTTCATTTTCTGAACCATCTTTTAATCCCTAGACTTGAAAGTTCGCGTAGATACTCATCCCATTGACTCTGTTCTTCAGTATTTTCCGATAATTTATTTCAATTCATTTCGCTGAGTTATGATTTTATTACTATTTTTATTTCTGGTCCGTGGAGGTTGTATGATTTTTATCCAATTTTCTGTGATGGTTTCTGGTTGTTTTAGTGTTGTAACTTTTATATTCCTACACCGCATCTGTACCTCTGCCCACCTCCACACCCTCTGGACCTCCTCCACACCCTGTGGTCAGGCCAACACTCCCCTCCAACCTTGCTGGCCATCATGCTGCCCTTGTTTGTGACAGCACTGACGGACCACCCTCTGTTGCGGACTTGTGTTGGCACCGCACTGACCCCGCTTATTTGGACTTGTATCGGCACCACGCGCTGACCTCCGCTTTTCTCTGGCCATCTTGTCACTTGGCAGCATACCATTCATTCCTTGCCGAGTGCCTATATTGTTCATCCATTCATTCGCTTAACTTGCCAATATTGGCACTTGATCCATATGCTGATGCACTTCTTATTACCTGTCAATATTGGCACTTGATCCGCTTTTGTTTAGTTCATTGCCTCCCATTTCCCGGCTCTTGTCCTTCATTCAGTTTGACAATCCCCGCTTATTTCCGCCGGACCGCGCCGGACTGACCGGTCCTTCTGTGTTTCCCTCCTGCCTATTTATATCCTGTAAATACTTTCGGGGACCTTAGTCTGAAATCAACTAGAGTACCCCCCCTGTCTGGTCTGAGTCTCTCCTTCTGCAAAGGGGGCTTCCCCCCCTCTGAGTCCGTGCTTGCGGAGTCTGTGCTCCTCCTACAGTTCCACTCCGCCCACAAGTCTTGTTTGAAGTCCACTGTGAGTGTCAGTCTGTAAATACGGGATCTCCCCCAAATGTCAAGCTCAGGGCACAGCGCTCCACCTGAGTCACTGAGGCTGCGATCCCACTCTGCTAACCTTGAACAGCGCTTCCGGACGCGCTGCATATTTCTGCCCGCATATCCGTGCGCGCGCTGTAGGCGGATAATCGCCCACGCACAGAGCCGGCTCATATACCCGTTCCACGATTAGAAACCACTTTCCATTCACGACACTCGTATGAATTGGTACTAAAAATAGTCTAATTCGTACGATTCTGACGATACCAAGAACGTCCTAATCGGTGGAGATTTGACGGAGTTCCTGTTGGGAAGTTAGGCACGGGCATGTGCGGGCGTGGGAATCTCAAGCGGCAACCCAGAATTCCAGCCTCACTCGTTCCACGGCGTCTAATAAATTGGTAAAAATGCTCATTGGCTGCGTAAGTTATTCCGGCTTCATTTCCAATTTTGGCCTTTAATTCCGTAAATCCGTGAGAAATCGCTTATTTTCTTATTTTCATATTTTGCCATCATTTCAGTTATTGATCAATATTCTTTTATTGATACTGTTACCCTTTTATTATTTCGCCTAATAAGGTACAGGTGCCATATGGTACCAATATTTCTCATCTATTATTCTAAAAATAATTGTTTTATATCCTGTACATACCGGATTTGGAAAGAAGTTCTCCCTCCCCCAATTCTCTAAGGTGCTAGGACGCGCTAGAGAGGGTGTGAGTGTGTGGAATTCCAACAGTAGGAATAAGGGCAGCTGTCTAGCTCACAACGAGTGAGTAGTGGACGCTGAGCCTGGACCTTGCGGAAATCCCGGAGAACCCACACGGAATTTAAGGATCGAGAGTCAAGCGAAGTTTAGAGAGAAAGTAGAGAGTTTAGGAGAGTTTGGCCCCACGAGCTTAGTCGGCATAGAGAGCCGCTAGCCCTCTTTCAACGCTCCAACAGACCCCTGCATCACCTCCGACCTCAACTCAGACAGAACCCAATCCTTCCATCCATCTTCTGACAGTATTCCAACTCCGACAATATCCCAGTCTCTGACAGCATTCCAGTCTCTGACACAGGGCCTGGCCTTGCACTTGGAGGCACAGTGTCCTATCTAGCACAATCCCTCACACTGTGCAGGCACTGAGTTGAGAAGAAGGGTAACCTTCTCAACTCCCCACACCAGCACCATATAAAGCAATGGTCACATGTGTGGGAACTGCACAGTCCCTCATGTTAGAACAGATAGTCTTGGATGGTTCCGGAATGGAATTAGAGACTCAATTAGGAAGGACCTTGGCCTCAGCAACTCAGGCAGAGCACTGTGCCATTGCTGGTTGTCCTGTTGGTCCTTAATTTCAGACATAGTGAGTGAAGAGTCTCTGGGGGGCATTGTCATATCCATACAATCCCGACCTCTGCTCTGGGCTCCCGAACTCCAAAACTGACTCTGGAGCCCTACTTCCCTTCCGTCACCTTCTCTTTGCCGACTCCCAAGAGGTTATCCCACCTCCGGCTCTGACACCACCTTTGGTCTGACTCTGGAACATTCCAGGTCCGACCTCAACCTCGACACCTCCCAGACAGCACGCAACACCTATGCTCCCGACTCCGGACCTCCACTCCGGAATCCTGTTTGCATCTCCTCTCCGAACCTCTGGTCTTAGCTCCGACCTCAGACTTTGACCCCACCTCCGCTTATACCCATTGTATTGGTTGGCTCATTCCATTTGCCAATATTCTGGAGTTTAACTTCCGAGTTTGGACTTTCCAGACTTACGTCGGACCTTGCAACTATTGCATTGCTCCATTCAATTCCGCTATTCTCCCTCATTCCTATTTGGGCTGCTGCTTCCTTTCTATTCAGTCAGCTGGCCATTCCCCACTCCCATCCTCCTCCTTCCTCCTTGGCCTTGGCCCTTCACTCCTCCTTTGGGAAACACCATTGAGTCAAACCCTTGACCCTCGGTGTTGTTCCTCCTTTCAGCTCCCTTTGTCTCCTTTCGGAGTACCCTTGCTCCTTTTGATTCCAGTCCCCTCCTTATATACAATGTACATAGTAACTTGTAACCTCAGTCCAAATCGACCTGAAATGCCCCCAAGAGACTTTCCCTCTGCTAGATCTGAAATTAGGGACCCTTAGGACAACCAGCAATGGCACAGCGCTCCGCCTGAGTCGCTGAGGCCGAGGTCCTTCCATGCTAAGTCTCCGATTCCATTCCGGAGTCATCCGAATCCGCCAGTTCTAACACCTATGCCTCTGTCATATCCATTCCTGGCCATCGACTTCCGGTCCTCCGATCCCTCCGGCCTACCTCCGCTCCTCTTACTAACCTCGGAGCTCCCGTATTCCGCAATCCTCTCGGTACCCCTCGATGGTCACCACCCTCCTTTCAATTTATTACCTACGCCTCCCTAAGTACAGAGCCCCGAAGACTTCCGGACAGCTCCGACGTCCGCTAGCGCACCCCCCTCCGCTGGGCAATACACTCACCTGCCCTGCAGAGCCCACCTTCGGGCCTCCCTCCTTTCCGTTTCTGGGTTATCGCCTGCCTTTCCGCTAACCCCGACCCGACTTCGGTAATATTCAGTCGCTAATGTTTAAACCCCGTTAGCTCCGCTCCGTTCGCTCCGCCAATTGCGGACCCGTCCCTTGCTGTAACCATATATATATCCCACTTGTACATAGGTTACACCCAGTAATAAAATCACTAGAGTTACCCCCTTCAGTTCTGGTTGCCAGTTAGTAAGTTAGGGCACGGACGTGTACTAGGCACAGCGCTGTAGGAGAAATAACGGCCACACTATGGAAACCCATTATGGAAATATGCCAGATAAATCACAAAACCTCATACGACAAGTAGATATGAGAACATAGAAGGACCTGAATTTTAACGAATTTTACGAATTTTTACGAATTATTATGACTATACACGATAAATCGAAAGAAAGAAAAATAACAAAAATACTTCAAGCTTACCATCAACGAGACGGAATTCTCGGGGGAATTTATAGCAAATATTAAACCAAGAATTAGGACAATCGACCAAGATTTGACTATAAAAATAATCAGAGAACCTCCACGGAAACTACTTTCCCACGTCCGCACACGTAGCAAGGATGGAAGTACCACGGAACAAAGATTCCTCAGGAACTAATGCAAAAGTCAAAGTCGTGTTTATAATAGGAAATGTAGATGTCCCCAAACGGAACCAATGAGAGTAATTACAGGGGAAACTACCCATAAACGACGGAGATATGACTAAAACTCCTGCAAAACGAGGACAATGTCTAAAAAGCAAGCGCGAAGATTAACTAGTAACGACCGAGACAAGCTTGATAGCCCATTAGAAAGGAAGGGATCTACTCTTAATCCTCCCAAATTTCCATAATAAAAGGATCATGCGTTAATGAGAAATCCAATAACGGGAATAGCGACATCAAAAGTCCGAGCTCAGGGACAAGACGATGATTGCGTAGGATCCATAATTAAAACATACAACGAAATTTACACGGAAATTATGAAAAATAGGAAACTATAGTTATGCAAATTCTCAGCCCAAACGGTCCAGCCGTTGTGAAGTTATACCCATGACGGGAATATAGGAATCCGCATCATGTGTAATGACACGTGAGGGTGGCGATGTGCAGGGAACCGGCCGTCGGAACCGAGATCCGCACTTCGGCAGATCGCGAAGACCAATTTCCGTCCAAATAAGGAAGAGCCCGGTCAAAACAAAGCACGGAAAGTGCAAAACAACCTTAGATCATGAGGGAAAAATCTGAAATAAATCACAGAAGCCCATATGAAAGAAATAAACACCCGCGCATATCATAAATCCCGAACAACTAAACGAAAACGGCTCCCGCATACGAACAACTATGGGAACGACGCACGTGATTACCGAATGTGCGCGCGAAACTTTGCTAACTCAACGAATACAGGGAAATAGGACACAACCTTAGTACCATTGGAAAGGTGGGAATAAATGAAAATTTATGATACCAAGAACGTGAGAAAACATCCAGAAATGAATGAGATACAAGGACATGAAGTTAGAAACCTGAAAACACGCGGGAAGACAGCTTCAAGAGGTCTAGAGCCCTAAATAAAATACATAAAAATATGATATCTTCGAGGACGACCTACTATAACAACGAACAATACATATGGAGGATTAGGATGTGATAATACAAAGGGGAATCAGGGAATATGAACGAAATTCACGAAAACTACTAAACTACGACGGACCATGGCGGGAATTTTAGGGAACGATGTTCTAATGAAGTAGAGAGCTATAACACATTCGTTTGAGTAATTCTTGATTACTAGCAACTTTTTCTTTCAGTTTTAAACCTGAATAATTCACTCATTTATCATTTCAGTCTCATTTTAACTAAATGTCACTAAATAAAATTGGAATAAATCAGCTGAAGGTCTCAGCACAGTCGCACGCATAGTAATGCGAGGTTTGAATTCAGTATGACCGAGTCATAGCGAACTTAATGGGAAATATGGGGAATTTGAAATAGGGAACTGCGGCAAATGCGGCGCAGACAAATTCTAATTAACCATTAAAATAGCTTAGGCGAGGAAGGACAATAAGGATTCCAGGCGCAGTCTGACCGCAGTAGAGCCGCAGTTCAGCGCAGCAAAGCGCAGTGGAACTATAGCGTGAAAATTTCACTTTTTATTCAGTTTGAGAAAAATACACTGTAAATAAATCCTGTAAATATAAGGTAGAGCGTGAAAAAGGAAGGCGACCCAAGGAGTATAAAAGGGAGACCCTTTCTGCGACTTTTCGCCCCCCTTAGAGAAGTAAGAAAATAGAGTATTATTTTTCTCAAGCATTTCTGGTTGTCACTCCAGTGCGAAAAAGTGATATACAGTTAAGATTGCCACTGTAGTAAAAGGCAGCAATTAAGGAGAGAAATATTAAGTAGATATTTCAACAGGAGAGCTGGTTAACACTCCAGATTTCAAAGTGTAAACACAAACAGTTATTTTGCTACTGTTAAAACAAGCGATAAAATAAAGACAAAAATAAAACGAACTCAAGGGACACTCCAGACACCATCCAAATTCATTAACTGAATAGAATCTTTGAAACTTCACCAAGTAGAAGATTAAATTCCAGTTTAAATCCAAATTAAACAACGCTACACAGAATTACACCTAGACAAATTAATAAATTCCAATAAAGAAACAGCTCCACAGGGCTCGGTTTATCTGTAAGTCAATTCCCAGGAACTTTAAAACTAACCCATAAAAATAGAATTAGCCAAAACACTCGGATTGGTACTTTATTTACAATAAATAACACTAGTACACTTCCCCATCCTAACTAAAGAACCAGGGAACAGCTTGGTGGTGGTCTCGTTTGAACCTCCCAACTGACCTTCCTTCGTTCTCTCCTTCAGCGCTCTTGGCATAAGTCGCTGAGGCCGAAGCCCTCCGCCACGGAGACTTTCCTTCATCTCGAACCTGGTCTCTGACAGCCTCCCTAAGTACGGAGCCCCAAAGGCTTCCGGACAGCTCCGACGTCTGCTAGCACACTCCTGCCTCCACTGGGCAATTCACTCGCTTGCCCTGCAGGCCTATCCCTCCTTTCCATTTCTGGGTTATCGCCTGCCATTCCACTAACCCCGTAACCCAACTTGTCGGTAATATTCAATCGGCTAATGTTTAACTCCGTTAGCTCCGCTTCGCTTGGCCCCACCATTTACGGGCCCACCCACGCTGTAACTATATATACTCAACTTGTACATAGGTTACACCTGTCAGGAACGTGTCAGACATGTATCCGGGTGACCTGCAAGGTGTGTGAAGTCATCTGGGCTTGTAAGGTCAGAGGGCAGGACTTCAGCTTCAGCGACTCGGGTGGAGCGCTGCGCTTCGTTCTTACGTTGTTGTCCCAATTTCAGACAGGAGCCTTACAATGAGGAGAAGAGACTAGAGGGGGAATCCAAGTCGATATATGAACTGAGGTACATCCAGTGTAACCTACACGCGTTATAAACACAAGTAACTAAATAGGACCGGCCTGGAAGGAGTGGCAGATCAAGCGCGATATTAATGAATGAAGAAAGAGACAAATAGTTAATATCGGAAAACTTGGTCAACAAAAGGCAAGCAAGAACAATGAGTGACAAAGGAGGAACAATAGTCCGCAAGTGGACAAAAGAGAAAAGGCCATCCAGCTGTCTAGCAAGCTGTCCAGCTGGCAAGTGGACAACAATGAAGTGGGCAACCTAGGTTGGAAGGTACATGCGTGGGGGAGGAAGTGCAGATGAGGGTGATGGGTGGATGGATGGGTGGATGGATGATGATGATAGCAGGTGGGATGGGCCAAGTGGCACTAGGACGCATTGACGGAAGTGACAGATATGTCGGGTCGTGACAACACCTCAGTAATAAAATCGACTAGAGTTGACCCCCCTTTTAGTTCTTGTTGCCAGTAAGTAAATTAGGGCATGGACATGTAACTTGGCACAGCGCTCCTGGCATAAGTCGCTGAGGCCGAAGCCCTCCACCATGGAGACATTCCTTCATCTCAATCCAGTCTCTGACAGACCCAGCATTCCCTGGAGTCAGACAACCTCCTCCCCAACCTTTTCCCACACCTGAACACTCCCCGCACACTCCACATGCCACCCATTGCCATCCTGTCAGGGCATGCCACATGCTGCACCGCACCACTCACCTCCCCTTCTTCTCCTTTCTCCTTTCTTCCTTTCTTTCCTTCTGTCAGGGCACACCTGCCTGACCCAGCTCCACCCAGGTCGAGTCAAGTACAGCGCTTGGCACATCTGACTTTCAGGTTGTATATCTTAGCTACTTGAGCGAGAGCAGGTTTCAGCCAAGAGTAGCACGATTTTTAGCAATTGGAGTTGGCAGGCAAGGTAGCCTCCGGATCTTTATATTACCCACAAGACCGCACGAGAACTGGACCGAAACTAGAGAACAAGGCCAAAGGCAGCCAACAATACTGTGAAATAGACAGAGTAGTTGAGGGAGATAATCAAAGGCCGAGCTGAAAACCCCGCTGACTTACGTAACACTGTGAGTTGATCATGAGGGCAGTGGGTAATAAGACAGCAAAGAGAATGGAAAAAACTTGATGCCCTTGCCACTACAGGTGCGTTCGAAGTTTCAAAGCAATATGCAGATGATGTCACAGACACTTTAAAGACAAGCTAGATTTATGATGTATGGACAACAGTAGGAAATATATGGTAAACACTACTAGCAGCTGGCATTAGAACTCGCTACATCATCGACTTGAGTGGAGGGCTGACAGGATTCTTTCAGATAAATGGCATCGCAGGCGTCCAATGTAAGGCAACAGCCCAGCGGCCAGGCCACCTGACAACAGGGTGAGGGTATCAAGCCCCGCACCTACATATCGGGCAGTGTCATGGTGGATTCCAAGGTCATATTGGAACAGGGCTGGCATCAAATTGCCGATCCGAGTATCACGTTGCACGCCTAGAGGCCGGTATCCTGCCTACGAAAAGCTCTCATATCGTATCATTGGCCGCGATCTGGGGCCAAGTTTGTAGAGAGCATCACTCAGTAGCGCGACGTTCGATTGTGTTGATTGAGGTGATTCTAATGAATTAATTGAGATCCAATTCATTACTTTGAATTGAAACCATCTCGAAGTTTGTAATGATGTGCTGCAGTACTAGTTGTTGCACGTAAGCGGTGCATTTCACTGCTCCGTTGACCCCCGCTCAGCCAAAATCATCAAATAGGAACGATACAGTAATTACATTACCAGGCTACAATTGTTATGAGGGTTCCTCTCAAACTGGATGGCCGAGCTTGTAGCGCGGTTGAGATGTGCATTTGGATCCGATGGTGTCCCACGGGTGACGATTTGACGATGGCGCGCTCCACGACACACTTTCCCTCGGAAAAAAAACGAACCCTACGAACCGCAAGCTCGGCCAATCACATCAAGACCGCAGTAAAGATGATCGTGACCGAGCGCGTCACGGTGATCCCGAACGTCAATTGAGGGATGCATGAGTCCGTGTAGTTCTCGATTTGGCAGAGGCGGTGGGTATGAATTTTTCCCGGAGTCTTTCTGTTTGCGCGAAGGTGGACCAGTGAGTCCTCAGTAAGAAACCTCTTTGTGGGAAAACACGGAACCGTATCCTGATAATCTTTCTGGGTTTTTAATGCCCAGAGAACTCCTGAAGAAGTCCCCACCCGCAATGACCCCCTTCGAGCACCTTTATGGTGGCTACGTCTATGGCATCCTCTTCTCGGCGATGTGAGTTAGACTTGTTATGCGGCCTTGAGTATGCTAAATATTTGGCTACAGACTCTTGGGGGTAATCACCGTGCAGTCGAGATCTTATTTTCTACGTTATCCAAGCGATCCCATCACGACAAAACTTCTGGTATTCCCTCGTCATGATAGCTTATGACTTCAACGCCATTTACCGTTGCTGTTCTGTCCAGGTCCTAGTGCTAATGTGAGCTGGACTAGTGTTACGCCAAGGCTAAGACTCTGACTCTATGCATATCTCAGACTGGCCCAGCTCGTTGATCTGTATGTGCTTCCTGAGCACCACATGCGCTTCATGTTGACCTTCGTCATTTAGCGGTTGCTCTCTGTCAGGTCAGTACAAGATCGCCATGCACGAGCATACACCAGGCACCAACTCGTGGTGAGCCTACCTCGAATAGCGTCTTACTCGGCCTGAATTGCTGTTCAGGTATATCTCCGCGTTTGATGTGACATCTGTGTGTCATAAACTCGGATCACGTCCGCACTATCTCACGCAGTGTGCACAGGTAGTGTCTTCGTTATTAGTCCAATCCTTCTTCTCCTGGCGTATTAGTAAAAGTCTGTTTTGGTTTTCGCTTGTTGGAATGAGCATGTTCACTCATCTGGTCATGTTCAGTGACCAATCTGTGGGTGGCGTTACCGGCGATTCTGATTAGTTTGCTTCAATTTGGTACGCCACATTTCTAAGTACTAATCCGGGCACCCCTAAACGAATGGGCCCTGCCATCTGCAGCTTTTGGACTTTGTAAACCTCCTCGTCTTCCCTGGAGTTGTCACAACTGCTGACCCCATTTCATTATATCCTTAGGGGTGTACCTTCTTGGGTGAGTAGCCATGGGACCGAACCCGGTGGACTATTGTTAATGGCATAAAATGCACTTTTCAAGCATTCTGCATTTGAAAGTGTATTCGCTTCCCCATTGGAGCCGAACCTCAACTATTGGTTTGTGTGCATCTCAAGTTCGTCCGCGTCATTCTTTGCGCATTATTCGCAGGAATTCTGAGAGTTTTCCTTAGGCCGCCGCAGATACGTTGATAGCAGTAATAATGATTGTCCTGCTGCGTCGCAAACGAACCGGATTCCCGAGGTGCGAGCTATCTTCCGGCCATTGGGATACAGGTCTGAACAGATCGCCTAGGACAGACAGAGCGATAAAAATTCTGGTTAGATACGCGGTTCAAACTGGCGCAATCACAAGGTCAGGCGTCCTATGTTCATCACTGGCATGTCGGGATGGAATTGAAGTATTCTTTTTCTCGGCAGTGTCGTCGCTTTGACGATATTAGTTTCAGTAAGTGGATTTTGATGGCAAAAATGACGAACCGTCTCATTCAATCCAGTTTCTTTGGTATGATGGGTATCACTTCCTGACTATCTGTTTTGCGGTGGTTAGTCTAAGAATCACCTTGCCCTGCCTTACAGCCTGACACCCCCTCAATTCGATCATTAGCCATTCGGAGGAGTATACACCATCACCCTGCTGGCGAAGTGAGTGCCACGTTGCGCCGATGTCATGACACACTCATCACTAATTTTTCGCATCGTTTTCAGCTTGCATAGCCGTAGTCAGGCCCGAAAATTCCTATTGCCAGGGTCCACAGAAGATGCTGGTCAGTCAATTCACCTATCCAAAATGTCAATTAAGGTATGACTTTTGGGTTGCCATCGACCTCGTCAATTTCACGCAGTCCTATCCGTAAAGGGCTGGGCCCCACGTCACGCTAATCCCATCAACATACCTAAGAGTTCGGAACGTACCTTTGGGTTCTTATTCGTGCGGCGGCAAGACGCAAACTCAGTCTAACGCATTTGAAAAAATCGCACGTCTCCATACCATCTCGTTCGTGTCCTATAACAAGTTTACTGGCTTGTCAGCCCGAGTCTTGTTCACATTCCGTTAGATACCGTGCCTGAAACGTACAAGTAATGCTCTTGCCTCAGTCAACCCTCTTTGGTCACTTTCTTCCTCGCAATCCGGTCCGCCCGAAACTTACCCCGTGTCTGCTATGTCAATGAAGTACAGTATTCTCAAAGGCTCAGAATGATGGCTTGTGGCACAGTTACGCGGGAATTCTAAATACCAAGAAGTTCCGTTACTTCTCTATAGAGTATGCGATGTGTTGGGTGAGGCGCGCACACCCCGGCGGCCATCATCTGAAACCCTGTCCCATTCCCCAAGAGACACGAAAGGGACAAATAGCTGCCTCTGCCACACTCGGGTATAATTTCAGTAGCTGGCAATGGTTTTGATGCGACTATCTCCAAAACTTCAGAAAAACTGCCCGCATGGATAGAGAACTCTACGGCTGGGACAGCCGATTCCTTCCAGATTCAATGGCTGATCTGGGAACTTGAGAGCAAAAGTATCAGCATCCAATGACAGGTGGTACGAACGTGGGTGCGGTGACCGGGGAAGAACTCAAGGCTTTCCGAGGGCACGTCGGCCGAATTCGCTCAGTCTCATTCTCGCCTGATGGAATTAGGGTAGTATCGGCATCTGGTGAAAGGACAGTACAAAAAAAAATTAGGATGCTGCAACCGGAGAAGCGATTTCCTTCAGCAATGAGCCTATCACATCTTGACCTCCACCAGGATCCACCTCCCAGTACGTCCATTCTCCGGCATTCATATTGTGATTTCGTCGACGTTGTGACTCAATCGCCGTTTCTGATGAGTGCTCTTTTGCTGGAGTCAGTCGTGATGGACTGGGCTGCGTTCACCTTTCCCTCGGAGCATGCGGAACGCCACAGTTATTTCCCCTACTCATGTTAGCGACAGGACATCCACTTGGGGGACCTCGCATGATGGGCGAGCCCTTACTAGTATGTCCAGACTATTCAAACACTGAAGAGATTACCGTTACGTTTAACATCCAACAACATGATCCAGGGTCAATTGTTGAAGATATGGCGAGTTGGATTGCTCTTGAAGTCGATAACTATGTACTTTTTCTGAAGGGGATGTGTGGCAAGCCATAAATAACCTACGGCTGATTTGGTCAGGCCTGGGTTTGGCATCATCAGCAGCGCGAACATTTTCAAAGTGTGCGACCAACCCTTCCAGACTGCTAGCAGGTCTTTGTAACTGCCAAGTCCAGTGATGGCTGTTGTAGTGATTTTGCTTATCATGCAGATTGATATCCACAGAATACGAAACCTGAACTATTCAAGGTGCAATCTTGTCGGCGTGTGTTCCTATCATACGATGTACCAAGCCAACCACTTCATCTTAATTGAACACAATCATGGCCGCTGCTGATAAGAGTCATATACCACAGGCAATCGATCCACTTCTCGTGGCTTGTCATAATGATTCAAGGAGCTCCAGTCCGGGATTCTAATCACGTTAACTACTCCTGGCCGAGGTATCGAATCAAATAAGATTCCCACCAACCCCAAATGTGTCGGTGGACTCGACAAGGCCAATGTGAGTAGTCGGTTGGTAATCTCAGAACAGGGTGTGTAAGGAATTCAACGTTGGAGGGCTATGCATTTCTGTCAACGCCGTCCCATGTGTTGACGAAACTTCCCAAAATGGTTCCCTCGTTTAGTTTCGTTATTGTTTATCGGGACTCGGACTTCGATGTTTTTGTTTTCCTCGCTGTCTTGGGCTGGCAGTCCTAATTCCACCACTTCATTAAAACATTTGAGAACCTCCGTTCGATGACTGAAGGACGAAAATTAAGAAAGACGGTGAGCTACACGGAACAGTCATTCTTTCTTCTCTGCAGGCTTTGCAGCTGCCTTGACCCTTATCTGTTCGTCTATCCACTCCTTATACATCAGCGGACCTGCCAACCCAATCGCAGGCCCGAACAGGAAGGCCGACACCTGAAACAAAGGGATTTGAATGAGTCTATGGTCAGAACACATGGCAAACTTATTTCACTCACAATCGACCCAAAAACCGCGACCACGAAGTGCTTTATATCGTCAAACGCCCAACTCCAACACGCTACCAGCCAGGTTGATAGGGAGATGAAAATCTCATCCCATTGCAAAAAGCGCTTCGACCCGTCCTGGATTGCTGAACGAAGCGTTCCCTGCCCCGTTGAGTACTCAAATGGTCCCAGGTGGGGCTTGAAGGTTGCAGTCAGCGTGGTTAAAACTCTGTTTAAAGTCAGGTCAACTCCGGGGGAAACCGCAGGCGAGAAGGAGCTCGTCAAGTTGAAAGGATTATCTGAGATGAGTGACAAAAGGAAAGGAAGATGGCCAAGTGTGCCCACAAAGGACAAAATGACATATGAGAATTGAATGAAAAGATATGTCTGAGCTCCTGGAAGCTTCCCGGCTATCCTTTGCGTCGGCCCCCTGGAAGATGGGGTAGGAGGGTAAACGAATCGGAATAGAGACTGCAGAATGGCAATGTAAACGGGGAACAATTGCCATAATGCGATAATATATGGGGTTGGGTTAAACAGCACAATCATCGTCGGGACAACAAGACCGATTATGATTGCTAGGAATGCCCCCTGGACGTGGCGGATGTGGGGTCGGACGGTCGGTTTGCCGTTCACTCGGGCGGTCGTTTTTGCCATTAAAGAAAACAGATAGTAGATGGGTAAGATAAGTCCTCCCGTCTTGAGCTGGTAAGCGATCCCAGTGATGAGGGGGATACCAATAGACAGTAATCCCGAGTCTGGAAAGAGCGATGCGCAGTCGATGAGTAGGAAGAAGGCTGGAACAGCGAGGGAGTAAAGTATCTCAAAGGCGAATACTTGTGAAGAAATATCCGGCTCGGGACCACCGGATATTACAGAGTCGAAGAATGTGACGAATTTACACATGAGGATATCCAAACCTGTCACGCCCACGTACTTGAATCTAAACGTAGCGTGAACATCGTCCGCTGAGGGGATGGAAATTGGGCAAGCCTTGGACCAAGCTACAGCAGCGATGGGATGAGTCTCCTGACCCCATATGAAGTAGTTCGCCGCAACGATGATGGCAGCAAATACTTGAACTAGGATCACAGTTTTGAAGAATATGTGGAGCGCTGACGTGGGACACTTCAACAAACGGAACCCCTTCACTAGCGGTAGAACATACCCCCCGCTGCCATGACCAAAATCGAGCTTTTGGGGCTTTCCTTGGGTCTCTTCAGAGAAGTGATGGGTGGTTGCAACTGCCTCGCTGCTCTCTTGAGTTCTGACAGGTGAGTGTGATACAATACATCGGCCTCGGACCCGTGGAGAATTCAATTGATTTATCATACATACATACGGCTTTCTCCACCCATTCAATTTCTTGTGCATATACAGCGCTTTGACGCTCATAGCGATATACGTCATTGGCCGTAAGTAATACGGAAACAACAGTAAAAATCAACAAGCAGGCTACTAGTAACCTACTCCCTCCTGCAATGGAATCGAGTCAATGAACGTCACGATGAGGGTCCTGTTAGAAATTAGGAATATCGACGTCCCATATTTTGGGTGCACGGACCTGCAGTCGCCAGAGATTTTCCTTTCTTGTCTTTCTTGTAGATCGATGTCGTTGCAGGCTTAAAAGCCACTGGACGCGGCCTTTTCTTTGCTTCCCTCAGTTCTACTCTCGTGAACTGAGGTGAGGTCTACCTTTCTTACGCGACTACTCGTTACTGAGAGATCGTGTACTTCACTTAGCGCTTATTGTCCGCTAGTTCTCTCACAGGTCTGGTATTCCTTGTTAGGGGTTCACATAATCCTGTATGTGCGATGCGCATGCCAAGCATGACTCGCCCCTGGAGCGGTGAATGCCTGTGGTTTACCACTGTCATCGGGACCCCTCTGAATATATATTTCGAAAAATTAAAATCTTAAATTTCTTGGAGTATACCTGTTTTGGATTACTCTCTTCCAAAGTCAGTGTGCATTCACAGCGCTTGACTATAGAACACAATTTTTGGACTGTACGACTTATCCAGGACTGAGGTGAGTCTGAGCTTTGTCCTTTTTTCTTATCTTGTACCTATGACTTTGTAACTAACTCTTGTACACCAGAGAGAATGTCGCTAGGTGACTATCTAATATTATTTCTAGTTCACGTACGTACACCGGGACTGAGCAACGTTGCCAGTCCTTATAAAAACGCAGCATGATTCAAGCTGTGCGTATGAGAGCCAGCTCTTGAGCTTGAGCCAGTCTGCGAAGTGTGGGAATCCTGCCAACGCATAGCCACCCATCGAGATCGTCGCGATGGTTTCTTTCAATCATTGATCCGCAAAACCCACGAGCTCTGAAGGAGTGAACTGCTGCATGTCGTACAAAACACACGATTTGGTAATCCTTGTCGTTGGAAGCGGAGGGAGAGAGCATGCTCTGGCGTGGCGGATTGCTAAATCCCCTCTCGTCAAGTGTGTTCATGTAGCTCCAGGCAACGGCGGCACTGCCAGTATCGCAGATGGCAGTAAAGTCGTTAACGTTTCCGGGATGAGCACAAGTGATTTCAAGTCGCTTGTCAAGTTCGCTGTTGACGAGCACGTCGACCTCGTTGTGCCCGGTCCCGAGCAACCACTCGTCGACGGCATCGAAGAGGCATTTAGGAAGGGTTAGCTTGGTCTTAGCAAGACTCGATGCTATGCGTGCTTAAGTCTTCTCCCTCTTCTGTTCAATATGCGCATCCTCCACCTGCTCAAGATAGTCGGGATCCCGGTTTTTGGACCAACTGCGCACGCCGCGCGCATGGAAGGCTCGAAAGCCTTCGCAAAGGACTTCATGGCTCGCAATGATATACCGACGGCTTCTTACCGCATCTTTGAATCGTCTCAGTATGACGAAGCCTTGAAATATGTCGATCAGCATGGTTTTCAAAACGTTGTTCTCAAGGCCAGCGGCTTGGCTGCAGGGAAGGGTGTACTGCTTCCCGAAACGGCAGGAGATGCCGAACGTGGTCTCCGCGCAATATTACTTGAAAAAGCTTTCGGGGACGCAGGTAACGAGGTGGTTGGAACCTGGATTAATTACGTTCCCACAATCATTTTGTTAGGTTCATCCGTTGTCATCGAAGAGCGGCTTACTGGCCCGGAACTTTCAATATTGGCTTTTTCTGACGGTTATACAATCATTCCCCTCCCTCCTGCACAGGACCATAAACGTATTGGGGAGGGCGATACGGGGCTGAACACAGGAGGGATGGGTGCATATAGTCCTGCCCCTCCAAGCATCGCCAGCCGAGGGACCCTAAAAAGGATAAAAAAAGAAGTTCTTCAGCCTACTATAGATGGAATGAGACGAGAAGGTTTGGCCCCTATGAACTAATTCATTTCAGGCAATCTTATGTCCAGCGTATTTCATTAGGATTCCCCTTCCTTGGCATGTTATTCACAGGGCTTATGATTACGCCCTCGGGCGATCCCAAGGTTCTCGAGTATAATGTGCGGTTCGGTGATCCTGAAACAGAAGCCCTGCTCCTCTTGCTGGACGACAACACTGATCTAGCAGAAATACTACTTGTTCGTATATGAGAAATATTCTGCTCCCGATACCTGAACCCTTTCTCCCCCACTAAGGCTTGCGTCCATCGTCGTCTTGACGCTGTAAAAATTTCTTACCGCTCCGGATCCGCTGTGTCAGTGGTCCTAGCGTCCGGCGGTTACCCAGGGTCATTCGAGAAAGGAAAAATAATCACCATCAATGAGGATGAGATCCCAAGAGGTGATTTCCGACAATTCTTGGTACTCCGCAGGTCGCCCTAATCCTCGTTCATGTATATTTTCAGGAGTGCAGATTTTCCATGCGGGCACTGCCCTTAACAAAAAGAAGCAAATCGTCACATCTGGAGGACGCGTCCTCGTTGTTTCGGCATATGCAGAGACTCTCCAGGAAGCGCTTGACCTCGCCTATCGGGGGATTCAGAAGGTGAACTTCGAAGGAATGGTGTATCGACGAGACATTGGACACCGGTTAGTCCCCGATCACAATTAAGTCTATGGCATGGCCACCCAAGTTGATAACGCCATTGCCTCCAGAGCCCTCAAGGCACTTCCTTTAGAACAAGGCTTAACTTACGCTTCTGCTGGTGTTTCCATAGCGGCTGGAGATGAGCTCGTGAAGGCAATTAAACCACTTGTACAGTCCACGCGACGCAAAGGTGCTGAAGAAGCAGAAATCGGTGGATTTGGTGGCATCTTTGATCTCAAATCTATCGTGGGGAACGGGCTTGAACAAACGAGGGACCCACTGCTCATAAGTGGCACTGACGGTGTTGGCACAAAGTTACGTGTCGCCATTGACGCGGGCATACACGACACCGTTGGTGAGTTGTTCAACATTAGGTAGTGACTTTGAGGTGGCTCAATGCCACCCAAATAGGCATCGACCTTGTCGCCATGTCCGTGAATGACCTTTTGGTTCAAGGGGCGGAGCCATTGTTCTTCCTTGATTACTACGGATGCAGCAAACTGGACGTCCCAGTTGCAGCACAAGTTATCAAGGGGATAGCAGAAGGCTGTCGACAGTCTGGTTGTGTTTTGAACGGCGGTGAGACGGCGGAAATGCCAGGGATATATAATGAAAGTGCGAGAAGCCTGGTTTTCACTTGATCCCGAATTTTGACCACACGAAACAGATGATTATGATCTTGCTGGCTTCGCCGTTGGCGTGGTTGAGCGCTCTCTTCTCCTCCCAAGGAAGGACATTCAAGCCGGAGATGTACTATTGGGCATTGCATCCTCTGGCCTCCATTCAAACGGTTTCTCCCTCGTACGGAAGATTATTTCCTCAAAAGGGGTCGCCTTTGAGGATCAATGTCCATGGGATCCTTCGACTACCATTGGTCGCTCTCTCCTGATACCGACTCGCATTTATGTAAAGTCCCTTTTACCCGCGGCCAAGGCGGGGCTGTTCAAGGGCATGGCTCACATTACTGGCGGTGGCTTCATCGAAAATATCCCGCGAGTATTCCCAAAGTCCTCTGGCCTTGGCTGCTTCGTCGACGTAAAAACATTCCCTCGACCTCCCGTTTTCTCTTACCTTTCCAAGGTAGGAAAAGTCGAGCATCGTGAGATGGCACGTACCTTCAACAATGGCATCGGGATGGTTATCGTGGTTGATAAGCAAAATGTGGAAAAGGCAAGACAGGCGATCCTCGCCTCGGGTGAAGAAGGAAACGTGTATGTTATCGGTGAGGTCACAGATCATGAAGGCGTTGAATTGCGTGGCCTGGTCGCATGGGACGCGTGACCCTCCCCTTTTGATGTGTTCAAATGGCCAAAATGTACTGTCGTGATTTGTGTGGCCTCATAGTGAGATCACAAGTCCCTTAAAAACAAATATTATTCAGCATTTGATTTTTCTTTTAATCACCGATGTTCAATCCGCGGCTGATAGCCGCCAAACGCGTAACGATTGCGATGATACCACGCAAGTGTTGGTTGCAAACCAGCACACAGGGCTGCCTCGAATATGATTGGAGTGAGCCTACACACAGATCGATGCAAAAGTGCACAGACAAGGGACGAAAGACGAGAGCATTGCGAGAGGAACATGTAAGTGTATCTATACGGATGGTGTGTTGATCTTCGTCATCAGCGGCCGCGAATCCATGTGCCATGCATATCATGAGTCCAGGCGGAGCGGGGGTTGATGCAATGGTAATGATGATGAAAGGATGGGTGTACACATGCACACCATGCATGATAGGAAGGAGAGTTAGGACCAAACAAAAAAGAGAGAGAAAATCTGAATCAAATGCTGGATAATGTTACTTGGATGTCACTAGTTCATAGGTGAAGATAAGAGCACGATCGCAAAAAGACAGATAACCAGTCAATGTGGTGACCTGCGAACAAGGATATAGCAACATCGGACCGATGTCACGTAGATTGAAATCGGAAAACGAGATGAATAGAACGATCGAAAGCGAAGCCGAGAGGTAGCATAGAGAGATAGAGAGATAAAAGTCAAGATTTGCCAACAATCAGAACGGGAATTGGTTGAACCTACAAAAAAACGAAAGTGATTAAAAAGGAGCCCGTCTAAGGGTGTCAATTCACTTTCGAAGGTGGACGACCACCAGACCTACGACAAAGAGTCCCAGAACAGAAATGAAATGTGTACGCGGCTCAATCAATTCCCGTTTTCGTGCAAATGCGTGTGGGAAGAGTCGAATGATGGGGAAGAAATGATGAACAGAAAATACGAGACCAAGTGTGAGTGCAAGTTGTTGCAGATGATCGGAAATCACGCGATTCATTCCAGGAGGAAAACGAATTGACGGCCTGTTATCGGACACGCAACTTGTCGATATAACCGATCGATTGTGGGGCCTCCTGAGGCCCCGATTAATCCATCGATCACCCTAAGCGACAGCAGGAACCATTTCGAGTGAATTCAGGGCCTTGGCAGCACGAGGGAAGAAGAATTGGAACTTGATCCGTTCACTCCTGCATCCTTTTCGATGAAGCGACTGAGGAACCTTCCACCTTGGTCACGCCTACGTCAACAGCAGCAGTGACCTCCTTTGCCACCTTGGGGACCGATCTGTGGATGGTGTACTTTTCAAAATTTGGGCCGCCGTCTTGCCGTTCAGGTAACGATTGAACTGAGCTAGCGGGTGAGCGGGTGATTGCCGAAGACCCATTCAGAGAAGGGAAATCATCTGCATTTGGCACACGCTGAGGAGGTGGCTGAGACTTGGCCGAAGCGTGCGCACTTTTTCCGTTGTGAGAGTTCTTTCCATGATAGCCGTTTGCTAAGCTTAGATTACGTATGTTGGAAGGTAGAGTAGAGAGCTGTTCGGCAATCGTTGCTTTGTCTGGGCGTTGACCGGAGAAGTATTTTACTTCGAAGTCATTAGTCTTCTTTTCATCCGAATTCGCACCGTTCGTACGTCCCCTGTAGCTGCGTAGATAGGGGTAGGAGTGTCGACCAGGATCATCCTCAATATGCTGAAACCGGCAGCTATCGCTACAGTAACCGCAATTTAGTTCATGGGAAGTCGACAAGGGGAAAAAAAATACTAACCCATTGCGGCACTTGCCAGATGGGAAGAACATGCAAGGGAGATTGGTCTTTCGAGGACCTCCGTTGCTGAAGGACGGACGTCCACGACGGAACCCATTAAAAGAGCCTTCTCGTGGGCCATTCTGACTGGGAGGAAATCCTGTCGATTCCCCCGTCTTTCTAAATTCAGTGTCAACGTGAGTAGGCGAAGGAGGCATATGACCATTCGGTTGAGGAACAGGGAGAGGATGATAAGGGTATTGAAATCCACCGTTGGAGTCCTGGCGGTAATGTGTGTTCTGAGTGGGAGATGTGGATGGGCCAGGGTATGGGGCGACGTGTGAAACCTGGGGAGGGTAGGGCCAGCTAAGTAATAAGCTTGGGGAGGAGGTGGTAACATGTAAGGCCCAGGGGGAGGAGGGGCGGTGAACTGTCCATCTTGTTGGGGAGACGTGTAGGAGGAGATGCATCTTGTGAATGAGTGGGCTGCTGTTGCACATGTGGTGGTGGGTAATTTGGTGTTGGGTAGAAAGGTGGGGGATAAGGAACGGGTGCCTTGGAGTCATAGGCTGGATATTGCGGAGCAGGCATTCCAGGAAAATAAGGGGTGGGCTGCGGATGCGCAAACGCGCAAGATGCGCCGTAACGACATGCAGGGAAGTATCTGTTGAAAAAAAAAAGTTTTAGGAGTATGAGAAATTGCTTGGAGATTTACTAACCGGCATGGGATATTTTTGGTGACTTCTGGGGGTGGCATATTTTGTCCATGGTACGCGCCCGCAGCATGTGGGGGACTGTACTCTCCCTGGATAAGGGGAGGTGGAGGAAGATAGTAAGCGCCCTCGGGCAAGTAGTAGCCTGCATAAGAAGGGTCTTCGCCTCCAGGGGCCCCCATCGGTCGGTAATACACGTGAGGAGGAGGATATTGTTCATCGGCCGAGTATGACGTGGTGTCGCCATTCTGGGCGCCTCTCCCACAACTCCAGGAACCGGACTAGGAGGAACAGAGTGAGAGGCTTCTGGCCCCCGCTAAGATATTCAATATCGTCTCATCGTTGGTGTAAGTCTCTGGCCTTCCGTTGTAAGGGTTTGCACCTGCACATTGAGTCAGAAGACGGACATCAGCGATTGGAAACCATGCCGGACAAATGGCGGAGAACTACGTGGAAACAGGGGTTGGG
>NW_024067506.1:0-24119 GCF_015039405.1 Cantharellus anzutake
CGGATATGGTCGTTGGAGACTCCGTATCCGTAACATGGTCTCTGACAGCCTGTAGAAGAACCGGAAGGTGTTGAAGATCCTGCAGAGGTGCAGGACTATATGGCTGACGATGAGGTGTTCAACAATAAACTTGTGGACGACCCGTACGACCCCAACCTCCTTGCTGAGGCGGAGGAGGAGTACGTAGAGGTGGACGCCGACATGTTTGTCGGTGCTATGATGTTTGTGGACCCCACAGACGAAAATTTCTCCATTAAATTAGCATCTGCTCAGCAAGCGGACAAACTGCCATTTGATGAGCAGATAGTGGCTGAGCTTGTTGACAATGCAGTAAAATCTTACAAAAGGGGTGGCATAGTACCAGTCCCTAAATCTTCATCCAACAAACTGTCAATGCAAAGTGTGACGAGTTCTTCAGTGCCTAACAAGCTTCTGAAGAGAATCCTGCCAATATTCGACGCGAAGTTTAGAATCTCACGAGAGGCAGGTAAATACCCTGAAAACCGCAGCGCCGACTTAAGGCGGATGCTCACCAGCGAGGTTAACATTGCCGGGGTAAACACTTTTGTCCTATTTGATAGTGGTGCTGAAACAGACGCCCTATCTCCAGATTTTGTCCAAGCAGTGCACATTCCACTGCTCGAGTTGCCAAACCCCTTGGTTCTCCAGATGGGACCAAAAACAGTCGTTCGTGCATAATGTACAGCACGAATACTCCTGTAACCATTCATGGGGTTACGACTACTCACTACTTTGATGTCGTCAACATTGACCGCTACGACGCCATTCTCAGAGCTCCTTGGCTGAATGCCAACGGAGCGTTGCAAGAGGGCTCGCGGCTCTCTATGCCGACACAGCTTGTGGGGCCAAACTCTCCTAAAACTTCACTTTCTCTCTAGACTTTGCTCGACTCTCGATCCTTAACTCCGTATGGTGAGTTCTCCGGGATTTCCGCAAGGTCCGGGCTCAACAAATCCACTACCCACTCGTTGCAGGCTAGATTGTTGCCCTTATTCCTACTGTTGGAATTCCACACACTCACACCCACTCTAGCGCATCCTAGCACCTTAGAGAATTTTTGGGGGAGGGGAGAACTTCTATTCCAGAATCCGGTATGTACAGGATATAAGGAACAATTATTTTTAGAATAATTGATGGGAAATATTGGTACCATATGGCACCTGCATACCTTATTAGGTGAAGTAATAAAAAAGGTAACAGTATCAATAAAAGAATATTGATCAATAACTGAAATGATGCAAAAATATGAAAATATAAGAAAATAAGCGATATCTTAACGGATTTACGGAATTAAGAGCCGAAATTGGAAATGAAGCCGGAGATAGCTCTCACACAGCCGATAAACATTTTTACCAATTTATTAGACGCCGTGGGAACGAGTGAGGCTGGAATTCTGGGTTACCGCTTGAGATTCCCACGCCCGCACATGCCCGTGCCTAACTTGCCCAACATGGAACTCCATCAAATCTCCTCCGATTGGGACGTTCTTGGTATCGTCAGAATCGTACGAATTAGGACTATTTTTAGATACCGAATCCGTATCGAGTTGTTGTGTGAATGGAAGTGGTTTTATGGTCGTGAAATCGGGTATCCGAGCCGGCTCTGCGCATGGGCAATTATCCCGCCTACAGCGTCCCTCAATTTGAAACCACACCGTCCACATAAAGACGGGCGACATCAAAACGTTTGATGTCCTGACGGAACGGGGTAAAACCTCAGTGGGGGCTGCTGCACGCGGTCGCCCCAAACTTCCCCGTGCACCGAGATCCGAACTGTCATCTAAACAGACGGCATGACGCAATACGGCGAAGGCTGGAAACCCTTCGCCACGCATCCTTGCCATCTCCGCTCAAAAAGACGCGGATACCTCCCAGTGGCCCAATCACTGGCCAAGCCCGAGGTCGAAAGATCTCAGGCTTCCCGACTGTTCCCATTTAGAAGGTCTGCCAATGACAGACCCTGAATTCGTGCCACTCAGGAATTGGTGGCGTGAACGTTTCAAAAGACGTCATGGCGCCAGCCCCTGAGGTCCTACCTCCGTTCAGGGAGGTTAACCACCGGATCAACTTGATTGATCCGAATAAAAAATATATAGAAAGAAGGGCTACGTGCCCTCAGGCTCTCGAACCGCAGCTTCGAGAAAAGATCGCTCGTTATGAGCGAGCCCAATGGTGGGAACGCAAGGCGGTCGCAACGGCGGCTCCACTTCTTTGTCTTGCAAAGAAGGACGGTTCTTTACGGACTGTAATCGATGCGAGAAATCGCAACGCGAACTCCATTCTCGATGTCACGCCCATGCCTGACATGCGTTTCATCATGGATAGTATGGCTCGGGTAACTTATCGATCAAAGATCGATATGACAGACGCGTACGAACAGATTCGTATCGAACTGGACTGCGTACAATACACGGGGATGAGTACCCCGTACGGTACTTTCATATCGAACGTGCTGCAACAAGGGGACTGTAACGGCCCTTCCACGTTCCAGCGCGTTTTGACTTGGATCCTAAGGGACCAAATCGGTCGAGCCGTCCACGTATGGTTCGACGACATCTTCACTGGAACTACGTCAGTGAAGCAACACAACGAGAAATTCTTGTGGATATATACTCGTCTAAGGGACGAGAAGCTCTATGTAAGCCCAAGAAAATTTGAGCCATTCGCCCCTGTACTCGACATACTGGGGTGTAAAGTGGACTCAAACGGAATCCACGCAGATTCCGACAAACTAGAAAATAAGGAACTGGCGAACGCCAGAGAACCACACCGAGGTTCTGCGATTCCTAGGGCTCATTGAGTACCTAGCGAAATTCCCAACGTCAGTGCATACACTGGACCGTTGCAATCCATATGCACCAGCCATATGCCGTTCCGCTGGAGCGCCCTACACGAAAAATGTTTCGCGCAGATCAAAGTAATCGCGTGCAAGACGCCGATTCTAAAGCCCATAATCTGGGATATACCGGATTCATTCAGAAGACCAAACAAGTACCGTGTCTGGGTGATCACCGACGCCTGCCCCGCTGGCGTCGGGGCCGTGCTCGCACAGGGTGCAGAATGGCAAACCTCTAACCCTGCTGCGTTTATGTCGAAGAAGTTCACCCCGACTCAACGGGCGTATTTCGCCTATGAGCTAGAAGCTCTAGGCGTTCTGGAAGCGCTCACCAAATGGCTCGACGAGCTGACTGGTGGGCGGAAATTCACTGTGGTCACTGACCACAAGGCGCTTACTTACTTCAAAGAGAAGAATCACACTGCGCCGCGTCACATTCGTTGGCAGAATTTCTTTCACGGTTTCAATTGTGACATCGTGTATGTACAAGGCCACACAAACAAAGTGGCTGACGCCCTGTCGCGATACTATGAGTCCTCGTCAGACGAGGATGTCCACTACGACGATTACGTATCCGCAGATATAGATTGATAAAGAGGGCGACGATCTGCCCTTGGCGTGCTGAGGAAGCACGGGAATTATTACACCTGCACAGGTTGAGACTGCAGTGCATACCTGGGTGCGTCCCACTCTATCGGAGACGCTCAGGAGCCACGAGATCTCGAGGCATCCGTGCTCGATCCCCCTGACGATCGTCAAGGGAGGAGGGAGCTTTCCCTCGAAGATGTACTGCCGCCATTGGCAGAGCTACGTCCTCATGTAGAGGACAAAGCTTTCATCGCAAGTGTGAAAGACGGCTACTCCAAACACAATGCTTGGAGAGGGATCCTGGCAAAACCTGGGGATTTCCCTAGGTTCTCGATCGTCGATGGCCTAATTTTCCGTCTGAATGATTCAGGCGAGCCACGACTTGTCCTCCCTGAATCTATTCATAAAGGGGAGAGGATAACGGGCATCGCGATCGAGCACGCACACCGCATCCTTGGTCACCTCGGCGCCAAGAAGACGCTCGAGTACATACGCAAACACTACTGGTGGTCTTCGATGTCAAAAGACATCGAGAAATTCTGCACGTCCTGCGGGACGTGCCAGACGACCAAGAAAAGCAAACTCAGATATCCGGGACTGCTTCACCAGCTCCCGGTCCCTGAGAAACCTTGGGAGTCAATCGCCATGGATTTCGTCGGACCATTCCCGACGAGCCTGAGTTATAACTACCTCTGGGTAGTTCTGTGCCGACTAACGTGCCAGGTTCACCTAGTGCCTGTGACGACCCAGGTCAAGACTATTGAACTGGCGCATCTGTTCCTGCAACATGTCGTGCGCTTGCACGGCATGCCAACATCCATCGTGTCAGACCGTGACACGAAGTTTACGTCTCAATTTTGGACTGAGTTACACCGACTCATGGGTGTTAAACTCAAGTTAACTACCGTTCCATCCTCAAGGGGATGGCCAAGCAGAACGAGCGATCCAGACGGTGGTCCAGATCCTTCGGTCATTCGTCCGACCCGATCAGCGAGATTGGGCCGTGCATATACCCATGGTAGAATTCGCATTGAACTCAAGTGCGAACAAATCAACGGGATTCGCCCCGTTTGAGTTGGTATACGGATACCTCCCACAAATGACCGTGTCTCTGCCGTCATCCGAATTGCCGGGGGTGAAATCCTTTGCCCAGCGGGCCCTGGACAACATCCAGGCCGCTCACGACGCTATTATTAAGAGTCGTGTAGAACAGGCTATCCAGGCGAACCGACATCGGCGCCCTGATTCCCCAAAACTGAAGAAAGGGGACTACGCATATCTTTCAACGAAAGATCTGAACCTCCCCAAGGGGAGGGCATAAGTTGTTGCCAACTTATATTGGCCCCTACGAAATACTGGAGGTATTTGAGGACTCATCAAACTACGTCCTCAGGCTTCCCCCAGTGTTGACGCAAAGAAATATCTTTGCGAAGTTCCACGTCTCACGGCTCGCACCTCATGAGCCGAATGATTCTGTGCTGTTCCCTGGGCGCGCCGTAGAAGTTTTTACGACTTTGGCGACGACCCAGAACGGGAATACCAGGTTAAGGAAATCGTCGACCATCGATGGGACGACGATAAGTCTTTATGGTTCCGTGTCCGATGGGGACTTGGTGACCTTACTTGGGAACCCTTGGCCAACGTAAACGATCTAATTGCGTTGGATGACTACCTAACAGTACAAGGGGTAGAGAACGTCGAGGAACTGAACCGTCAACGACGGGATCAGACGCCGGACAATAGATCCAGCGGACCATCACGACCACGGCGTGAACGTCGCCTACCGGTCCGATACCAGCGGATATCAATGCCTTATCACGGCCAACTATGGCGTTGAAGCCATGAGTTGCCTAAACTGGCAAGTCCGGGAATATCCGAATAATATCGGATAAATGCGACGAAAGCGGGATCAAATCCTGCTTCCTACCATCAAATTTGAAATCGCTCAAATGAACGACTGAATCCCCCCTCGCTGATTCCTCCCTCGACCTTTCCCCCATCAAGGAGGCCCTCGTAGACTCCAGTCCAAACTCCCCACCTGTAAGTCCCACCACGGATGCTGCCATGTCGTCAATGGACGACAACTCCACAGTCGCTCAGACTGTCACCCCTGGAAGCGCCCAGCACGGGCGTTTTAACCCCAAAACAGGACCATTTGGTCCTGCCCACTCGCGTAAGCGCGAGTGAGAAATACCCCCACCTGCCGCGTTCCACGCAGACAGGGCTCGATCAACTCGAAATGATTACAGAAGTCGTGTGGGCCCGTATCGAGAAGAAACTCGAGAAACGCAAAGAGACTACGTTCGAAGACGAACGTAGGAGTGATGAGCTCGATGAGCTCAGGAACAAGTATGAGATGCTGCAGAACGAGGCCGACGACCTGCGTTCTGAAAACGACCGTCTTCATCGACGGGTCGAATCCCTCCGAAAGGCCAACGACGAACTCAACGAGGACGTCTTTAGAGTCGCGCGCACGGAGGGGACGCCCTGCGTCTCCCAAACCCGCCCCGATCACATCTTCTGCTCCCTCGTCGTCACGGCCCACTGTTCCCCAAACCATCGTTATCCCGGGGTTGGCCCGGTGGATCCTGCGTCGGCCAAGTCTGCGCCGTCGAAAAAAACCACCTCTTCCAAGAGATGGGCCCACGTCCGACGATGACGAGATGGAAGGCGAATGGGTCGTCGACCCTGATGCCCCGTTCGAAGAATTCGTCGCGAACCGTCCACCCGGCTACCATTACTACGAGTACTACGACGCCAAACTCACTGAAGTGCATGGCGAACCCCTACCCCCACCGACATATTGTCGATCGGTGGCCCTTCCTACCCGCTTCTACGACATCGACCATGTCGATAGAATCGAATTCCCAGACGGCTGCGCTCGTCCGCGACAAAGAACCTAAGTGGTTCGAGTTGGTTCGTAACTACATACACACCGAAGAGGTGTGAGGTTCTATGCTACAATGTACCATCTTGCCTGGTCGTTCAAGACGGGCAAGCCCTCGCAAGAGGACGTCGACACCTGTACCGATTGGTACAGGGTGGCTACAAACAACCGCCTCACGAATGCGTATGTCGCGCGACGACATTGAGACGGAGGCGAAAAGACTTCCCGACCAGTACCCCCCGGCTCGTATTGCACGGATGTACATCCTCGCGTGTCGATGGATAAAACCAATGACTGACGACGCTCGTGAGCGTCGTAAAATTCAACGCCAGGAACGAGCACTTATGTACTCAAACCACCTATGATGTACGCGAGCCCACACCCTGTGGCGTATTCAAACGCCCCACCTCCGCCGCAATACCCCCCTCCGACGTATGCACACTCGTCGGATGCACACTCGTCGGTGTACGAATCCGCCCACGCACCACCAGTGCGAGGGCGTGCTCCCTCTTCTCATGGACGTGGCCATCCCGCGCACCATGTCCATTATTGCACCGTCGTCAAGACGAGGATTCGTCCATGAACGACGCTGATGTCGAGACTCGTCACTACGACGACAACTATCTGAGTGACGATGTCGCTGTCGACGCGGCTAGGTCCACGACGACTCGTAGGACTACGTCGAATCGCCCATCCGGCTCTGGCCCGTCCGGTCAGCGCCGCGTAAACGAATGAGGAACTGACCCCCTCACATCCATACCTTCGTCAACGACAATGCCGTCGTTGATTGTCTATTCTGTACCCTTCATCCTTCGTCAATGCAACGTCGTTGATTATTCATTTTCTTCGTCGGTGACAACTCTGCGTCGACGACCTACACTGTCAACATCGTCACGGTGGACGATGGTATTTAATAAACTCACAACGACGAGAAAGTCGTTCCATCGTCGACAACACTGTCGTCGAGATCTGGGTGCATATGTTCCAGGAGAAACTCTAAGTGGGCTTCGCCTACAAAATACTATTATAGCCTCCTGCAATGAGTGTGCCCCGTTTGCATACATTCTTCATATGTAGAACGTTAAAAATTTTATTTCTTTAAAATGCTTGCTTTCCCCTTGTGTATATATGCTAGTACCCTGTCTGCGATCTAGTATCGCAAGGGAGGAGGATGTGAGGCCCCGGCCCATGTCTATATTCCGCCCACAACATCAGTTGATGTTGTGTTGTGTAATAATTATGTCGCGACGCTAATTTAGCGTTGCGGAAGCTTCTCTATTTATTTGTGCCGAGAATGTATAAGATTGTATATAAACCCTCGGGGTAGCTGTAAAAGGCGGATTAGCCTTTACTTCTACCCCGTAATATACAGCCAAATCAAGCGTATACTTAGACGGACTACTGAGGCCTGAGGCGAACGGGGGAACGGAATGTTACCGTCCCCAAACTAGTAGGATACCTTTCAGCTAGCCATTCTATGAGTTTGGACTCTTTCAATGACTCCCAGGGAGAAAATGGACGCTCCGGGTCCTCGATAGCATGCAATGCTTCCCACTGCTTAGTCAATGGAGCCTCCCCAGTTGCAGCACTAGCTGGATTTCTAAGAATGGCCGAAGCACCCAGGATTTTTTCGACTATGTATTGTTGTTGGGTATCACTCTGTGGGCTCAGTGCGTCTCCTTGGTCATGATTATCATCGGCATTATCTTGAAATTGCTCAACTCCACTAGACTGAGATGGAGAAGCACCAGACCACGGTATTTGACCATTTTTGTCTCTGTGCCTCACTGCGGTGGCAAGCTGATGGGCAACTTTACACGGTTGTTTCTGGCTAATGTGAGATTTCTGTCCTTTAGATGTCCTAAACGGACCTTCTTTACAGTATGGGCAGAAGTGCGATGAGGATTTCATGCCAGTCAGAGGGCTAGAAGAGGTGCGATATTTTTCGGATGAAAAGTCAAACACGGAATTATTAATTAATCATCAAACTTGAAACAGCTTCTCTTCGTCACACCATGTAAGTCATACTGCACTGCTTACACTCATCCCTCATAGGCTATACTTAGGTCTACACTGCACAAACGGGTCAGTAAACCAAGCCAGAAGGCACTAGCCTTGGCCGAATCCACTCCAAAGCCCCCCAGAGGCCGTCTGGTACCTGTGAAGGTTTGGCTACCCTGTATTCATCCCCGGGACTCTCACAGGCTTACATCCACTATTAATAGTCAAGCCAACAAAGCATCGAAAAGTCAAATGGACAGAAGACTCGGAAGGTACCCAATCATGCTGTAGCACCTCACAAGCGGATGGCAAGCCTGAGGGATGACTTGGAGGATGACGGCAGAAAAAGTGATGATGGTGACATGTCCCCATCGTCCGGTGGCTTTCACACTATCCAAGACAATAGTACAAATGGCTCCGTGATGGGTGATGAGATTGATTATGAGGAGGAGCGCCAGAAAAATATTCGACGCAACAATGAATTGCTACAACAGTTGGGAATCAACAACTTTTCGCTTCATGGCAATGATTCAAATGTGTGTCAAATATTTCTCAAAATGCGATTAGAGACTAGCTTGACATTCGATGTCTAGAGGAGGAAGGAGAAAGCCAAGGGGAAAAAAGGTTAGATTTCACGCTTTTTTTTCGTGTTTTCTGATTCTGAGTAATGGGCATAGGACATCATGCCACACAAATCAATAATATTCGATCAAAGGAGAGCCAGAGCTCCCAGCGTCGTGAAGAAGGCAAGTTGTCCTATTGTTTTTACTGTTTTTTTTTTGCACTGATGCACCACAACGACACCCCAGACTCGGAATTTGAACTCAGTGCTTCAGACCTTGAACATGAGCAATCAATTGAAGGGAAGGACAATGAAGACAATGAAGGGCCCCAGTACCCTCGTACTTTGAAGGATGCAAGACAAAAATCTGTGCAGGTTCACTCTGATTTTTTATGGATGCGTGGCAACAAAGTTTTTTTTATTTCTTCAGACTCCTATATTAGGCTTAACTGACTGGAACCCCTAGATGTCCGTTACCACTGATGAGCAGGCCACTGAGGATTTGGGGAACACTAGCCCATCAGACGATTCAGATGAAAACCAGCTTATTCCAAGCGGAATCAAAAGGCGTTGTTCCTATTCCTCAGAGCGAGATTCTCTCGATGTCTCTGCTCCACCACTGTTGGCCAAACGTGCACGCCATGTAAGTCCTGTGTTCCCCTCATTATAACTGTCATCATACCCCATGTACTTCTATTAGACTCCGAAGACTCAGAAACGTGAACCCTTGATCCATGATGGTGACCGCTATGTGTTGGTATGTCCCCAACTAGTCTCTCTGATTTTCAGTTGATTTAAGTACGGTTTCCAGGGCATCCATGCCCCACCCAAGCATGATACCACTCCCAGTGCCCGCACATCTTCCCCGGATGACCATTTACCCAACCACGTGGACTCTAATGAGCCCAAAGCCCCACCTAGCCGTAACAAGAAGACGCTTTCTTCATGGAAGGACAACAAAGATAGTCTTATCTATAATGTCCTTCAGAGCGCAGCTGATTATTATGGAGTGTGCCTAATGTCCATCAATCCCTTTCCACCAACAAGCCAAAATGAGGAGTTTGCTGTTGACACATTTAGCGATGCACTTGCATACCATAGCCAAGATGAGGTGGGACCAATGGCGGACCATCTCAAAACAGTCAGTGTTACAAAATGGGGCCGGAGGCGCCCATTTTCGTCCGTTCTTGGCACAGGAAAGTGGAAATGGGTAGAAGTTGAGCTCATATGATTTTACAATAGATCTGGCAGGTGTTGTTATAGATGTTTTCACAGAGACATACTCTCGGGTTTTTTGGTTGATTATTGATTGGTTAAACTCAATTACTATACAAATCATGTGATACAGAACCCATAAGAGTCTAAAATGGGAAATTCCCATTTCCATAACAGTCAGTCTTCATCTCAATGTTTATCCTGTCACTCTAATGTGTGTAGCAGATTCTCGGTACAGCGTCAAGTTTCCGAAGTCGATTCAAGGCTGCAGCCTCAGCAGCTATTACAAGCTTGACTCTATGGCCGATGCAAGACATATTGCGCACATCATCGAGGCTGCGCTGTTTGAGGAGAATTTTAGCTTCCTCTCGTATGAAACAGTGAATGTGAGTTCAAGTTCTCTAATATTAGCCACACAATATGGTGACATTTTTTTGGTAGTTTTGCATCAACAAGCAACGATCAGGGGCTCTTCATGCACCTTGCATCAAGGCAACAATACTTAGTTACTTCACCTCCTCACAAAAGCGGCCAAAAGAGACTATTCATCGTCACACAGGACTTTTTACAGCAATTTCTCCAGAGCTAGTGGCATTTGCACTCATAACGGTAAGCCACTGTGCGCTGCCTTGGTCATTTATTCAAGCCTCTAATGGTAGATCGAATGTGCACTGAGGGAGTGGGTAGGGGGAAGCCGCACCGTCATAGCCTTTTCAAGTGAAAGCTTTTCCGGACGCTTTGCTGGACACCTCAAGTGGATCCACGAATGGGGCAAACGTTCCCCTGACAACTGGAGGGAAGTTTCTGATGATCTTCTCAAGGCAGTAGCGTAGGTGAACGCCTTGACAATTATTTCACGATTACTGATTTCACGGAGTGTCCTTCTAGAACTCGTTGTGAATATACAGAATGCAGAGATGCTACCATAGCACGTGTGCTCCACGACGATGATTAACCATTCTGTTATATACAATATATGATAGTCAATGAAATCGAGTATACTACTAGCGCCGACAATTGGTCAATTCTGGTGTAATCAGTCATGTTCCAGGTTGCTCCCCAGTGCTCCGAAGGTCTCCAGAGTACAAGGGCAGGTCCGAGCACGTCTAAACCAGGGACCTTTCTCAGATCACTTTTCAGTGCTCCCAGGCTCTGGAGTGGTCTAGAGTGGCACAGAGTGTATTGAGCCATTGAGCCGATTTTCGCGATGAAGTACCCCTTTGTATTTACAATTCAGAACATTGTTATCCGGACAATCCACAATCAATACGACCAACCCAATACAGTTTTATACAAATAATAAGTCACATGTACGGGGTTAAGGTTCATGTCCGATCATTCTACTCCGAAAACCAGTGCGTGACACTTCGCTACGACAACTGGTTCACTATGGCAGTGGCGTGCCCACCGGCAAACCCCGAAACAACTCTTGGGTCTCAAAAGGAATCCTCTAGAAGCGCCACCCGCCCCCGCTCCTTCACTGTCTTTTACACCATGGACTACCCACAGATCGTTGCAACAGATGTAATTAATTGCCCAGAGGTTATCCACTCTGGCTCACAACCACCTTTGGTCCAACTCCAGAACATTCCGGGCCGCCCCACCTTGACACCTTTTCAGACGAGTACAAACACCTATGTCCCAACTCTGGACCTCTGCTCCGGATCCCATTTGCATCTCCGTCTCTGGAACCTCCGGTCTTAGCTCCAACCTCCGACTTTGACCCCACCTCCGCTTATACCCTTGTTATTGGTTAGCTCATTCCATTTTAATTACCTTTGCCATATTCCGGAGTTTACTTCCAAGTCCAGACTTTCTGGACTTACTTTGGACCTTGCAACTATTGCATTGTCCCATTCAATTCCGCTATATCCCTCATTCCTTTTGGGCTGCTGCTTCCTTTCTATTCGTCAGCTAGCCATTCCCACTCCATCCTCCTTCCTTCTGTCAGGGTCATGTGTGCTCGCAATGAAGGATGCCCAGAAACCTAATTGATATCAAAGCTGGGGGACATGCCCATCCCAGCACACGGTCCATATATACACAGTAGAGGTGGTAAACTAGTCAACTAGCTAATAACTGGTAGTATCGGATCAAGAATGATAGAAGATCATGTGGCATCATAACTGACAGCTGCAGATCGGATCAGATCGGAGATGAAGAAGAAGAAAAGAAGTAGAAGCTGATGGAGATATGGGTCATGTGGCAATGCGCTACTTACGCTAGCGACCTGAAGGCGTGCCCTGACACCTTCTCCTTGGGCCTTGGCCCTTCACTCCTCCTTTGGGAAACACCATTGAGTCAAACCCTTGACCCTTGGTGTTGTTCCTCATTCCAGCTCCCTTTGTCTCCTTTTGGAGTACCCTTGCTCCTTTTGATTCCGGACCCCTCCTTATATACAATGTACATAGTAACTTGTAACCTCAGTCCAAAATCAACTTGATTCCCCCTAAGAGACTTCCCCTCTGCTAGATCCGAAATTAGGGACCCCCAGGACAACCAGCACAGCACTCTGCATGAGTTGCTGAGGCCAAGGTCCTTCCACGCTAAGTCTCTGATTCCATTCTAGAGTCATCCGAATCTAACATGCTGTGTCTATCCTCCATTCACCAATTATTCCAACTTTTTTCTCCTCAGACATTTGGCCACCCCCCAAATTTTTGAAACTTCATAAAATAACATTTTATTTGCCATGTTTACTAGTAGGATTTTAATTTGAATCAAGTTTTCTGCATTGGTTAACTCAGTAAAAATGTGCAAGGAAGTTTCATCCCAAACCATAGTGATTTGGGGATAATGTCTATATACAAAGGAATGAAAATCTACATAAGGCAACTCCTGTGCAGGCTGTGCACTTAGTAAAATCCTCCACATTATCCTCCACATGCACCCCAGATATCTCCGGTGACTCACATTTCCAACAAGAAGCAGTCTTGAGATAAACCCACTCTACAAACTGAACAGCATTGAGTTGAGTGGGATTATAGCCCAAGGGAAAATAGTTAGAATGACTGAGTACATCACCAAAAACTGATATGAGTAAAAAAAAAGGGGGAATGGGAATGGCTTAGGCTACAACTCACCCACCCCACTGTCCACATGCGTACTTGAAGGGCCTTGTCATATCCATACATACCCAATCCCAATCCGACTCCCTGTAAGGGATTAACCTTACTTCACTATAATTCTGATTATAGTGATATTTATATTATGTTGCATCGCTATAATTCCGATTATAGTGATGCTGTTCTTTCTTTATTTATTTGTGCTGAGATATGTAAATTACATATATATACCTCGGAGTAGTTGTAAAGGCCTGGTAGCCTTTTACCTCTACCCATTGAATATACAGCACATTTAAGCTTATATTCAGATGGACTGACTGAGGCCTGAGGCGAACAGGGGAACGGAACGTTTACCGTCCCCAAATAAGTAAGCAACCTTTCACTCCCGGACCCTCATCTTCATCACCTCCAGAATCCTACCCTACTTCTGTCTGCTCCAATATCCACCTTCAGACCGAACATCACTCCTCTTGCCATACTCCTCTTAACTCCTCCTCACTCCTCATGACACCTCCACCCTTCCGTCACTCTCCTACCCTACTTCCATCCATCTGAGACTCACCTTTGGACCTGACACCATTCCTCCTCCACTCCTCTCCCCACTCCTCCCATCACTCTCCTCCCTCCTCCCCTCTCCCACCAAACCTCTGGCAAGTTACAACCTTCTGCCACTGTCCCGTACCCTGTACTTGGACACTGCTTGTACCTTCACCCCAAGATTCTATCATAGTTCCAACCTCAGACTTTGACCCCACCTTGGCTTAAGTCCATTGCATTGGTGACCTCATACTACGTAAACACCATTGCCAACATTCCTCAGACTTTCAACCCTGCCTCCATAAGCTCCGCAACCTCCAAGCTCCACAGATCATACTCAGCACTTTTGCCACTTGTAATGTATCTTTTGCACTTTCCCCTCATCCTTATTTGGACTGCTGCTTCTCTCCATTCTAGCCAGTTAGTCATCATCCTCACTTCACCTCATCCTCCTGCCCCTCTGGGCCTCACCCTCCCTATCTCCTTTCAGATGTACCACAGGTTCTAACCTATGACTTTCGGTGCTGCTCCGCTTCTGTCATCCCTTTGTTCCCGTTCAGATGCCTTTGTTCTGATTTGGACCCCCCTTTGATTTCCTTGTGCTTTCATCTCCCTATTATATACAGGCACTTGTACATACTTGTTTTGAACCTTCAGTCTGAAATCGACCTGAAATGCCCCCTGGAGACTTCCTGCTCACTGCCTCTGAATTAAGGACCAAATGGACAAACAGCAATGGCACAGCACTCTGCATGAGTTGCTGAGGCCAAGGTCCCTCCTTGCTAAGTCTCCAGTTCCCCTCCAGAATCGTCCACCCTTGCCCAGTTCTAACAGGCCTTCCATGTTTGGGAATGTCGCACGAGGCCCTCTTTCATCTCAACTGTTTTTCCCTACCTGAGAGTTCCGCTCCCACTGTCTGATGAGCCAGAAATCCACAGAATGAAGTGATGGGAACAAAAATCCCAGTGTCATCATCATTAAGGAGAAAGGGGAAATAGCCCCCCCTATTTGGTTTGTTCAGATTGTGAATTACCCTGACTGAAATGTCTCCTGGATGGAGGGCCAGTGCTGGCAATGGTGAAGATGCAAGGAAGGAAGCTTTGGACAGAGGGAGGCACCACTTCGCTTCCTGGGCCAACCTATGCACCCAAAGAAGCAGCAGGATGACAGCGTTGGAACTTGTCATACAGAAACCATACTGAATAAAAGGTGATACGGCTCAGCTGAAAAACTTGGCTGCGCACATGGTGTGAAGGCGGATAATGAATTGGAATAGCATCAAAACAAAGAAGTTCCACATGAAGGAGAACATGCTCCCAACAGGAACAATCTCAATGATCAATGTTGTGGCCCATTGAGCCGCTTGGTGCAACAATGGTGTTTCCCAAAACTGAGGAACAGCATCTGCTTTGCACCATGTGGTAATACTGTATCTATGGGGATCCGATGTGATTCACAAGCTGGGATAGGATGTAGTAGGTGATCCTCTAGACTTGGTAATGATGCTGTCGAATACTCCACCATTCCCTAGTAGGGAATGGTGGAGGGCCTCCAGGAGTGTCATGTGTGCAGCAGGTAGACAGTACCAGAATACTGTACTAGCATGACCAACAACCAGTAATGTGTAACGCGAGGGTCTTGGATTGAATTGAAAATTAATACAACTGAATTGATTGGCAGCCTCTGGCAATTCCCGGAGGCCATGGGAACTGGTTGTTGGTCGTGCTAGTACAGTAATACAGACCATCCAGTGGCTGGGAAAGCTGGTGCATCTGTAGGTGTTAGGTCCACCTTGGACAACTGATATCTAGACCTATAGAGGGGGGCTCTCAGGAGGTTTGAAGAGGGCCTAGAGGCCTCTTTTGTATGGGAACATCCTAGGATGTCCTGAGTGAAGAAATTTCACGTTGCCCTGCAGGACTTACTCTGTGAGATCCAACTGAATGATACAGTTCAGGTCACAAGACAAGGACATAATATCATGGACAAGCCTGGCATCGAAACCAGGACCTCTCAGTGTGCTACCATTACACAACTCACCTGTTTGACCATGCCAGTATAGGCTGTTAAACTCTATACTGATGGGAACAGATATCCATTCTCCAACACTGAGATGTCCTGACAATTCACTTTCAATTCAAATGTTCAAGTAATGATTTCCTTAATTCACAATCCACTTCTGGAGCTGTGTGCATGCAGAATCATGAGTTGGAGTAATAATATGAAATAGAGAGGCGATTGAGAGAAATTTATCGCAAAGAACCCGATGGCAAATGGTTGAGAACTGATGGAGAAATGTGTGATTCTTGGTTCACTCAACAACGCATGGGAGTGGTGTGCGTGGGAAATGACATGCAAGGTCAAAGTTCAGTGCCTCTCAGATGTCAAAAAAATACGAGAAAATATGTCAAGCTTACTTTGAGGACATGTATTGTAGTGCACAAACTTTCAGGACATTTGGACTACTATTCAGTGAGATAGGGGAAATGCACCATGTATTCCCCGCTCCTCCCATACTATCTTGCTCATTTCTCCACCATTTGGAATGAGACCAACTGCATTGGAAAGCTAAGGTTTAGTATAGTTGAATGGTGTAAAGTTAGAACGGTTATGGTTATGGGGAGCAGTTGAGGCTTCCAACACAAGTTTGGGTTTCCAGGCCACTTTCTTATTGTTCTGTCTTTTTCAATTTCTTTTATTAGTGTTTTCCATTTTTTAAACCCAATTGGAATGTTCTTGAAGCTACCATAGCATATTATTTCTGTTTGTTTTCACAGGGAAAGGTTCATACACCACAAAATAACTATTTTTATGGATGTTACACTGTAGCCCACACAGCACACAGGCCCAGTCTTGCCTCCATTTGCACATCCATTTATGACCCACATTACTTGCTCTTTCCAATTTTCTGTCTATTTTTTGTTGGAGAATATAATATGTTCCCAATAGTATAGAGTTTAACAGCCTATACTGGCATGGCTCAAGGGTGAGTAGTGTATGGATGCATGCTAGAGGTCCTGGGTTCAATACCAGGGTTGTGCATGATTTTATGTCCTTGCCATGTGACCTGGATTTGAAGCCATTTGAATTGGAGCTCCAGATAAGTCCAGTAAGTCGCACCGGATACAATTTTGACATTTTTCTGAAACCATTTTCAGTTCCTAAGCAGGATTCTCATGCACAGCATAACTTTCAACTTCTTACTCAATGGTCTCCACAACTATGCATTTATACCCAACGTTCTTATGCTCGATCAATAGAGCACGATTAGCTCTCCTACCATGCCCATTTTTGTGCTGAATGGACAAATATTAGTAGAGGTTCTGATTCAACACCATGCTGAATCTCACATGGACTTGATGTTAGAACTGGGCAAGGGCGGACGATTCCAGAGGGGAACTGGAGACTTAGCAAGGAGGGACCTTGGCCTCAGCAACTCAAGCGGAGTGCTGTGCCATTGCTGTTTGTCCATTTGGTCCTTACTTTCATAGGAGGCGAGCAGGAAGTCTCTAGGGGGCATTTCAGGTCGATTTTAGACTAAGGGCTAAAACAAGTATGTACAAGTGCCAATATATATAATGGGGAGGGCGAAAGCATGGGGAAACCGAATCGGAACAAAGGCGTTGTAGGTGGGCACAGCCAGTACCATGCAAACGAGCCGATTATCGCGATTCTACCACCCATGTCAAGTACCCCACTCCCAAAACACATCTACCACTGTTCCAGATACCCCTTCCACGTTTCCTATATTTTTTTCCGATTTTTTCAAGCCATTCCTGACCACGGACAACCATCAGTTTCCAAATTGGGTAACTGTCACCCGCAAATTCCGCCGCTTCCTCTGTATCTCCATCAATTCTCCACCGATCTGGACGAATTTGGTATCGTTGGAAAGCCCTTGTCAACACGAGTCGAACGATGTTACGAGTGACGCATTTGGTTCAGCGGTTGAGGCGATCGCCATGTTTCTTTATTTCCTTAACAACGTCAATATTTCTTTGATATTGCTTTTTTCTTAAGTGTTCCTTGTGGATCTGTTGCCATCCTAACCCGTCGGATCATTCGGATTTCCACGTATTTCTTTCATATTTATAGTTACCCTCTTCCCTGTATTTACAAAAAGGACTCCCCCAAACAGAGAGAGGTGCTCCCCAATGAACATGAAGTTCTAGCAAAGTTTACCAGCGCCCAGAGCGGCGAATACGAAGCCAAAGAGGCTCAAGACATAGTGCAGGGACAGAGTTCCCATCAGTTTGATTATCAGTGAGATTTACGAGATTATCATTTTTATCACATCGCACCCGGACCATTTCTCCTCCCCCCTCCTCATCATCTGGACCTCCCCTGAGCATTCCCAACCCTAGGCCCCCTCTCTTTCTCGTTAGGGTGGTAGATCCCTTGCCCCCTTACAGCGTCTGAACGGGAACAAAGGGATGACAGAAACGGAGCGGTACCAAAGGTCATAGGGCAGAACCTGTGGTACATCTGAAAGGAGGTAAGGAGGGCGAAGCCCAGAGGGGCAGGAGGATGTGGGGATGTGGGGATGATGACTAACTGGCTAGAATGGAAGCAGCAGTCCAAATAGGGATGAGGGGAAAACACGAGAGATACATTACAAGCGGCAAAAGTGCCGAAGATGATCCATGGAGCTCGGAGGTTGCGGAGCTTACAGAGGTTACAAAGGTGGGGTTGAAAGTCTGAGGAATATTGGCAATGGTGTTTACGTAGTATGAGGTCACCAATGCAATGGACTAAAGCCAAGGTGGAGTCAAAGTCCGAGGTAGGAGCTATGATGGAGGCTCGGAGCAAAGGTATGAGCGGTGTCTGAGTACAAGGTATGGGACAGCGGTGGAAGGTCGTAACTTGGCAGAAGGTCAGTGGAAGAGGGTTAGAGGGAAGAGAGAGGAGTGTTAGAACCGGGCGGAAACAGACGACTCCGGAGTGGAATCAGAGACTTAGCGTGGAGGGACCTTGGCCTCAGCAACTCAAGCGGAGCGCTGTGCCATTGCTGTTTGTCCATTTGGTCCTTAATTTCACTGTAGGTGAGCAGGAAGTCTCTAGGGGGCATTTCAGGTCGATTTCGGACTAAACCAAAATGAGTATGTACAAGCGCCAATATATATAATGGAAGGGGCAAAAGCACAAGGAGAACAAAGGGGAACCGAATCGGAACGAAGACGTCCGAACGGGAACAAAGGGTAGAAGGAGCGGAGCGGTACCGAAGGTCATAAGGCAGGACCTGTGATACGTCCGAAAGGAGGTAGGGAGGGCGAGGCCCAGAGGGGCAGGGGGATGAGGGGAAGTGGGGATGATGACTAACTGGCTAGAATAGGAAGAAGCAGTAGTCCAAATAGGGATGAGGGGAAAACGTGAGAAATACATTACAAGCGGCGAGAGTGCCGAAGGCGATCCGCAAAGCTCAGGGGTTGCGGAGCTTACGGAGGTTACGGAGGTGGGGTTGAAAGTCCGAGGGATATTGGCAATGGTGTTTACGTAGTATGAGGTCACCAATGCAATGGACTAAGACCGAGGTGGAGTCAAAGTCCGAGGTAGGGACTATGACAGAGGCTCGGAGCAAGGTATGAGCGGTGTCCAAGTGCGAAGTACGGGACAGCGGTGGAAGGTCATAACTTGGCGGAAGGGTGGCGGAGGAGTAACAGAGGGAGGAGAGAGGGGAAAGGTAAGGGAGAAGGAGTGGCGGAAAGGAGAGTAGTCAGGTCCGAAGGTGAGTATCGGAGCAGACGGGGGAAGCGTAGGAGGATGACGGGAGGGTGGAGGTGTTGTGAAGGGGGAGCGGAGTAGTAGGAGGGTGGCGAGAGGGGCGGTGTTCGGTCCGAGATGAGTATCGGAGTGGACAGAGATAGGGTCGGAGAGGTAAGGAGGAGGTGTGTTGCCAGGACCGAAGGTGAGTATCGGAACGGCAGCGGTAGGTTATGGACTCCGGAGGTGAAGAGGGTGGAGGTCCGGAAGTCGGGTCAGGGTCGGGTATGCACGGATATGACAGAGGAGAGTGGAAAGGGGAGAGGAGTGGAGGAGAGGAAAGGTGTCAGGTCCGAAGGTGAGTATCAGAGTGGACGGGAGAAGGGTAAGAGAGTGATGGAAGGGTGGAGGTGTTGTGAGGAGGAAGCGGAGGAGTGGGAGGAGGGTGGCAAGAGGAGTGATGTTCGGTCTGAGGTGAGTATCGGAGCGGATGGAGATAGGACAGAGGAGTGGAGGTGGCATGAGGGGTGAGAAGAGGTGTGGTGTCAGGACTGAAGGTGAATATCGGAATGGAAAGCGGTAGGGTAGGACTCCAGAGGTGGTGAAGATGGAGGTCTGGGAGTCAGGTCGGGATCGGGTATGCATGGATATGACACTTGACAGCACCTGTCAATGGTGGTACCTCAAGAACCACAGGGCCAATTTGAATAAAATTGAACTTGTTGGAAAGCTGGAGGAGAGGAGAAGTTAGTGTGGCTCAAAAAAAAAGCATGGAAAGGGACGGTTTGGTTTCGTGTCAACCTTCTTTCATATCAGGCTGCTCCAGCAGTATTTCCCCATTTCTCCCCCATTTCTTCGTCGGTTTACACATATATTGTATCATTGGAAAGCTGTTATCAAAGTGAGTCGAACTAGTCTATAGCGGAGAGATTAGTTCAGCCGTTGTGGAGATCGTCAACTTTATTCATTGTGTTGCCATCAATCGGCATAACTTGCAAATATATTGACAGAAATGCCATCGATTTCTCTCCAACTTGGTACTATAAGAAGAATATTCTCCACGGGAATTCAGGATATTTTTTTATATTTTTAAGGCTCCTGAGAGACTCTGAATGTCGACTTTTTCCCTTTTCCCACGCAATCCATGTTCGGTGAATATTCATGACAACACATGTTAAAACTTGAATGTGGTAATATATGCTTACATGCGACATAACATGTGTGTTCTTCATTCTGATACCTAGCTATAAGGTTATACATTTCCTTGCAGAATGTTAGCCAGAGCTTGTATGTACTTGTAAGCGATGGATTTTCCAAATCATTGGCCATTCCCCCACCTCGGCCCTAACTCCCTTAATATTCAATTACCTTTTCCATTTTCCTATCTACTAATCATGGGGCACATAGTTATCAGGACATCCTCAGATTTTCCCACAGTCCACTTTTGGCAGCAAGCCGCATCACCAGGACGTCCACATTGAAATAGGCCATTTAGGCCCTATTTGAAGCGTAACAAACACCCCTTAATAGGGTGGGTTAATTGGCTGACTAGCCTGGTTAGGTTATTCGTGTTGCGAAAAGAGTCTGGGAGTGCAAGTGCCATCAGGCAAGGAAGCAAGCCCGGAAGCATGTTCTACAGTGCAATCATATCCGAAACTATAGCCTTCGGAAACGATTTTCCCTCAACCTTCATCCCCAAATCCGCCGGATTGCGGATAGGAGCCATACTCACACTCCTCCCAATCATCTCCAATTCGATGAGGGCATTCTTCGTCGGTCCCCAGCAGTCTGAAGACCCTGCTTTCATGGATGTTTCCCTAGTCCCATTTCCGTCATAGGTTGTCAAGTCTCGCTGCATGAAATGGATCTACCTCCAATCAGGATGTGTATTGTGCAGACCCAGGCGAAATCGGGTTGTGTAATGTGCTGATATATTAGACATCCTCTCAGCTTGCCGTCGATTCTCCCTAGCCCCCTGTTCTTCACCACCCATCCAGTAGCTACAGCAATGAAGTTCTCAACCGTGACTATTCTCGTCGTTATATTCGCATCCACTACAGCAACGGCCCTCGCTGCCTCTGTTCGTATCAGGATGCCAAAGGGTCCAGTAAAGCCTGACTCGTACATCGTGTATGTCCCATACACAAGCATAGCATGATACTGGCGGACTCATTCATTACTTAGCGTGCTGAAATCCGGTACAAATATGGAAGACCATATTGAAGGTATTACTCAGATCTCAACCCGGAGCCCTGGGTCAGAATTTTACTCACTCACCGGTATGAAAGTAAGTTGATATTAGAGGATTTCCCCCAAAGATATAATAACTTTCCTAGTCCCGAATGGCTACTCCGCACACTCGACTGGAGCATCCCTTGCTCACATTCTTAGTTGCCCTGAAGTTGACTATGTCATAGCTGATGGCATAACTTTCATTGGCCATGGCCTCCGCAAAGTGAATGAGAGGGACGTGACAGAGCGCAATGATGTTGCGGCTAAAATAGGGGATAACCCGGTCAAAAGATGTGATGGAAGTGGAGTGGATATTTATATCCTAGGTGCTGGTGTTGACCGTCGGCACAGCTGCTTTGGTATAAATCAGGTCATTCCCGGTAAGGTGCGTATCTCTTTACACACTCTGTGTCATATATGTTCACTCATACCTATTTGTGTATGCAGATTTTTGGTCCATATAAGGACGGTTATAACGGTCACGACACATATGTTGCCGCACTGGCAGCGGGGCTAGGGTATGGCCCAGCGACTGGTGCCAAGGTTATTTCGGTCAAGACTTGTGACGATGGTGGTGTGGGATATGTATCCAACCTGCTCGGAGGGCCTCAGCTGGGCTTTTCAACAATCCGACTTTCGTAAACGCCCTTCCGTCGTTGTACTATCCGCCGGCTTAGTTGGGGACAATTACTTGGACCAAGTCATCCAGTCTCTCATGAACCATGGGTTGCACATTGTAATAGGTGCAGGGGATCAAAGCATGAATGCAGGAGAATTTCAGTCCTCAACGTCTTGCTGGAGTTAACACCATTGGTGCTATTGACAATGATGGCAATTTCGCGACTTCTCCAACTGGGGACCTGCCATCACTGCTTCCTACCTGGGTGTCCAGGTTGAAAGTGCCTGGCCCGATAGCGAGACCGATTCAATAGTGCTGAGCGGTACTGACATGTCAGCTGCAGGGGTTGGGGGTGATAGCCGTCGCTTTAGGTCAGCATGCTCAAAGTCCTGACGCCCTAACCAAGAACATGGAGCGACATGCCATTGCATGAGTTCGGAATCCACCTAAGGACACCACAAACTTGGAGGTAGTCGGTTGGTGACTTCATCCCATCGAAATTGAAGTAGACATACATTCTGCCGGACCTGCCTTTCAAACTTTCCCCTTTTCCTACCCACTTCTTGTACTCAGTTGTTTATGTGTTTGTAATTCATTTTGTTGTGGGAGAAACTAGCGATGTAGTTAAGCACTGTAGGAATGCAAAAATTACAACACTAAAACAACCAGAAATCATCTCGGAAAATTAGATAAAAATCATACAACCTCACGGACCGGAAATAAAAACAGTAATAAATCATAACTCAGCAAAATGAATTAAAATAAGATATCGAACAGAGTCAATGAGCTGAACATCCACAGGAGCTTTCAAGTCTAGAGATTAAAAGATGGTCCAGAAAATGAAGAAAAACAGCAAATAAAACCACATAAAAACAAAAACAAGGTATCAAATAAAATCTGAGAAATTTGCAATAATGTGGAAAAATAGTTTTATGAACCAGCCTAGTCAGCCATCTAATGGGGGTATTTACTAGTGGATGTCCTGGGATGATTCTATAATTCAATCAAATGCTTATCAAATTTGTCTTATTCAGGGTAGACATTCAAAACATAATGCCACAATTGAATCTGATTTCCCATGACAATCCTCAGGCTGCTCAACTGTCTGTGCACAATGCTGGCCACTGTCTGAAGGGGTGTCAGCACTGTTTCCCACAGTCTCAATGCACTTTATGCAGATGGATAGCCCCTTTGAATAGCTTCCAGAATATATATTTTGAGATTGAATTGACCAATAAATCATTGAGGAACAAAATACTTTTTTGGATGTGAGTCTTTGGTTAGTGTGGCTGTCCTCCTCATGTCTGTGCACAGTGCTGGCCACTGTCTGGAGGGTTTCCCACAGTGTTGTCAGGGCACACACCCTGACTAGCCGGACCCGGATGTGTGCTTCCACCCCACATGCTCTGTGGGAAAGTGAGAAGTTAACTTTCTTCTCACTTTCTTACCCACAGTAGAGTTGTGCCCTGGACAGGGCTGTTCGCGGTTAGGCTGTGGGCCGTGGAGAGGGGTCATGGGGACCCAGGGTCCATCCCCTGACAACCCGCTGTGGTTGATGCTCAGTCAACATGGTCATGGGAGACTCCATTCCTATAACATCACCCCCAGTCTCTACTGACCGTGTCGGGACAGATGAGAGGCATGCCATCGACGATCATCTTGATGTGGGGAACTGTCAGGGATGCATCCAGGGTAGAGGGGGCCTGGATGTAGTGCTGTAAGGCCGGTTGGGGTGCCGGCCTTGGTGACTCCTCAATCCTCAGGCTGTTGATAACGTAGACTGTATGGAGCTAGTATTTGACAGGGGGGGAGGAGAAGAGCAAAGCTCCTTTCCCAACCCCGGATGCTATATATGTA
>NW_024067507.1:0-23936 GCF_015039405.1 Cantharellus anzutake
GTGCTCGCCCTAGCGAAATCATTTGCCCTCCCGGGTGTCCCATGGGCTCATTATGTTCGGCGTTTCCCCCTCACTTCGCCTCGTCCTCGACGCCAACAGAAGAACTGTACGAAACATTGACGGAGGCATTTATGTCTCTCCTTGATCTTTCCATTGTTTCGATCCGACATGACAATGAAAACGAGCACGAGACGGGTGCACTCAATGTATGTTCCGCTCTGGTCCCTGCGCATCATGTTCAGTGACAACTCTACCTTCGGCCTGACAGTATACCTCCTTATTACCAAATTGCATATGCACATAATACCCCGTTCGCGTGACAAGCACGTTCTCGACAGTCAGGAGATGCAGTCTCTGTGAATTCTGTTGGTTTTGCCGCCTCTTGCTCGTCAAGAGTGATGCTGAGTCCGAAGCGGTCAACAATGGAAGGTGTACAAAACATTTTGAGGTGAGCCTCCCAATCATCGCACGTTGCACCGGGAGAATAAATGAGGTGACTCTTTAGGGCCGTCGCTGTGCCAAGGGTCGTAGATGAGGTGTCGAACCGTACGCCTACGATCAAGCTGTCAAGTCGTAGAATACTCAGGTACCTGGTGGTAGTGCACAACTCGAAAATCCTACAGCTAACACCGCTGCGTCCGCTAGTTACAATGCGTTGAATGGCTGCGTTTGGGTGTCGAATTTGTGAGTTTCATCCATTGAGGGCATCAGGCACTGACAGAAACGCGAGCGGTAGGTGTAGTGACATGGTCATGGAACTGCGTAAGATGAATGACTACCATGAGGTCCTTGATCGTACGAAGCCTCCTCATGAGTCATGACTCGAAGTGGCAGTGTGCAGCGAATCCGAACAGCTTTGAGGATCAACTTCGCTTTCCTCTACCTGGCGCGCTTGTTAAATTGCTTTGCTTCCTGGCTGTCGTAACCATCATCCTGCTGTTTCGTCACCAACCTGACCGGCTTTGAGCTGATTCGGTACACCGTTGCGACGACTTACTCACCACCAAGACTCGAATTTTCACGCAAAAGCAATCACGTTCTGTGCGTGGAAATCAGAGTCTTGTGTTGTAGTTCCTTCCCTTAAAGCTACTGAGACACTACGCAGATCTGAGGCGCGTCGTTCTTTACTTTATGTAAACAGAAAAGCCACCTGAGCGGTGTCGTACTACTCCGCTATTGGAACACCTTCCCTCTTGAAACTGTGATGGGATTCAACCAGATAAGCAGCGACTGAGTTACCCCCTTACGTTGGGTGCCTCCCACTGTCGACCCCGCCTCTGAGGATTTTCAGCCATGCATGACAGGCCTTCTGGAATTCCATCTATAGCAATTCATGGTACAGGTTTGTCCGTGCATATCACTCTACTGCTTGCGGTAATTCGAAAACGTTCAAGCAAGCGAACCATGTCTCGCAGCAAGGAAAATCAGGATATGCACTTGCACCAAGATCGTACGAACATTCTTTACAGGCCATAATTCCATGCGAAAAATATAACGAAATATGAACAGGGTGGTATTCTAGGGGTTCTTCGCGAATAGCGGTGAGGGCTGTTTCCCCCCCTCCTCCAGAATCTACGCCGCATCTCAAGTGCTGCTGGCCCTTGGGAAAACAGTGACGTTAGGGTGCTATTGTGGAGCCATCAACTCCCTGTGCAACTCACTGAAGGCCGTCCGAGTGGTTGCTAGTGACGATACCTATGGGGGGTACACTGGAGAAGGTGTGCTCATCGGAGTAGGTGGGATGATATTCGAATTGCGAATGGAGGACATCGAGAGCACCTCAAGGGGCTTGAACTTGGACTTGGAGGTATGGACGTGACCAGGAGCCCAGGCGTCATGGTTACTCCAAAAGTAATGGTATAAGCAGGCGACGATGGCGGATATACCAACATGGGGGTGATGCTCCAGAAAGTGGTGAGAGGCATGGCCGGTCACATACGATTGGAAAATACTGAATGGACATCCTGAATGATGAGAATGGATGGTGTTCATCTGGGGTTCTTGAACAGTGGTATATAACCGTCTGCACGATAGGAGGCGCGTTCCAGGCCCCATGACAGAGCGAGTCACGGCAAGCAAAGGGGAAGCAAGTATTACCTTTTCAAGCAGGGAGGAACAGCGCCATTTCCTCACAGCGCTGCGGATCGTTTCAGTTCCGTGGAGTCATTACGGTGAGTGGCACAAGGGGTCCCGAAGGAAATGTACCTGTGTCACTGAGCGAAGCTTCGTGCGAATCGATCATCTAGCTAAGCTCCCGAAGGATCGAACAACAACTGCGCACCGGAACAATACTACACGATACATACAGTATGTAGCCGCCCCAAGGTGTCCGGTTCGTTATTCGATTCAGCTCCTTCTGGATTGATAACTTGGCAAATCAATACAACGTAAGGGTAGTGAGAAAAATCGATCACAAATATCACTCGGCAGCGCCTCCATTACCACCACAACGGAAACGGATCCAAGCCACCGGTGAGATTGATCATTATGCGTACGCGTATGTGCTGAAATAAGTACTATGTCAAGAGAGAGGCCTTTGCCCCCTAGGGAGGGAGGGAGAAAGATGTTTCCCCATCGTGGGAGGGAATATACCAAGGTGCAACAAATAATCCCTTCGTGATTTAAGGACATTGCTCCAACACGCATGCGTCTGCATGGGGATCCAAAGGTTCTATGACAACTCAACCGATAGTTAGTAACTAACACAAGCATTGCGGTTTGATGTCCTTGGTCAATCCAATGATTCGTATCTGCCCATCATTGTGGTCGCCAAAGAGCGCCTCTGTCAGTACACACAAGTGTCACAGCCAGACAAAGCGAATTCCAGTTGCTTTTCAGCAGCAACGCAGCCACACGTTGTTACGAGTCATCTAGTTGGCGATACTGTTCGAGCAAGAGCTAATCATGGAAATATTATAGTTGCCTTGCTGCACTTAATTTAATCGGAGAACGCCGGCATACAGCAGTTGCTTTGTCCACTTTTGGAATACTTGTGTCATTCCGCTCCTTGACAAGGACACGGAATGGCTGTGCGGCGCTAACTAAACTACACGAACATGGTCATTCTAGCTTTGAACAAACGCCTCGCACCAATCAGACAGTGTAGAAACAGCAGTATTATCTGCCGGGTAGAGGCTCTTATTCACGTCATATCATGAAACATAACGAGCAACTCAGCACTAGTAAAAACAAACGGGCGCAAAGGGTCCGCGTATAGAAGGTTCCTACCAACTAACCCTCGCCATCTATTGGGAGGTTTGGCTCAGCCTTCTCATGGACCACGGTAAGCACTATACCCGATCTGGGGGGTTAGTTAGGCCAAACATCGTGAATGAGAACCAGTACTAATGAAACGTCAAGCGGTTAACGACTAAAAAGGATAAAGTAAAGAGGTTGGGTTGTAAATGAGGCAGCGACAAATGAAATCATGATCACATGGTGCTGATCAGCGGTTGATTCGGGCGCGAGGCCCACATGCGCGATAAACATCTTCTCAAACAACGCTAGTGAACTGGAGGGCTTTTTGGACGGCCCTAGTACTTGTTCTTGTGTGCACATGGATTTAGCTAACCTCTGCGTGTGTGCCTCAACAGTGCTGGGGTCTGAGTTGAAAGTGTGCTAATACGGTATACATATGTACTTGAAAACACCGTACGTGCGCATCAACGACCCAAATCCGTGCCAATCAGCAGTCATTTCATTCCCGACATCCCAAGTAGACGACATATAGTACAGAGCACAGTGATGCGCAAAGGAAACGAATCAAACGACAGACGAAGAGAGGAACGATAAAAGGAAAAGAAAAGTGGAATGTGGAAACGGGCGTCAAAAAGGAAGGTGTAGTGGAGATAACCAAGAGAATTAATGGAAGTGTTGGGGAAAACGCTCGATTGGTGGATGCCCTGTATATAATTTGTTTGTGGTGAATGTAGAATTGTAGTAAATTGAGTCATGAAGCACAGATATCGCCAAGGAGGAATAGAAAACGAATCAAACGAACGTAGAAATGTAGCCTAGCGAACTGAACCAGGCACAAAACCGTAGGAGACGCAGGGCGAAGAATATCAAAAAGGACAAATCTAGAACGATGCCGGGGGAGCTGATAGACAGACACAATAGAGTTATGACAGACGATGTTGTTACAACAGGTCTATCGATTGAGCAAGGGCGGTCCGGGAGAAGAGTGTTGCGTACGCAGAATCCTAAAATACTTTCTTCAATGTTGACTCAGATTATGAGTCCGGTGATGTAGGGTAGGGGGTGTAATGTATCGTTGAGGTTTTGGTATCAGTTGTAAGAGGTGCATTGGAATCCGATCGAATAACCTTAGTTCGACAAGAATGTGTTGATAATGATAACCAGTGGGCGGGGGAAGGGACTCAGGGAAGGATTGGAGGACGACACAGGACATATGGAAGAGGAGGCTCGGTGAACACGCTCGGATTTGGAAAATGACGGTTTACGCAACGTGGAATGAGATCTGGGCGAGATTCGTATCGAACGCCATCTGAATATCCTCGTCGGAGCCCAAGGTAATCATATCGTTATCCTCATCCTCGTACTTGATCCGCAAGGGACTGTCATCCCGATCTCCTCCACATAATCGAACCTTCTTCGTGACACTAAACAGCAACTCTTGGTAATTGACCGTTTTGGGAACGGCAATCACAAAGATGTCTGTGCGGTAGTGGACCTTTATCTTCACCTTCGCGTTGGGGTTGGCAGTACCAGCAGTATTGGGAACGAGGGGAGTACTTGGAGGGAGCTGATGCCCTTCGCTTAGCTTCGACTTCGGCAGCATCGCTGTCGAGATGTTAGACCCGCTCGACGAGCCATATTGAGTGATTGGACTTCCACCACTGTGTTCGTTGGTCGAGAAACCAGACGAGCGATCACTCACACCAGAGCTGCCACTGCCCCGCTTATTGTCGGTCGAGGTTGACATAAGAGAAGATTGTGATGCCGTAGCCGACCAAGCTTGTATATGGTTATTTGGGACTTGGGGTCGCTTGTGCTGGGTTTGCTGTGGGGCCGTAGGGGTACTGATGCTCCTCAAACGTGGATTAAACGGACTTGGTATCGAACGCTCATGGCCCGTAGTAGCAGCTCTCGGTCTTGGGTCTTCATCCTCGGCATACTCACTACCGAGCCTTAAAGAGCTAAACTGACTCTTCAACACAGGACGAACGGGTTGCTGTTGCTGTGATTGCTGATTCGGTAGGGGGGTGGATGATGACGGAAGCTTGATCCTGAGCGCTGGTAATGATGCCCGGGATATCCATCCGTTGCCGGTCGACTGTGCCCGCCATAGGACGACGACGATGCATGACTGGGCGCAGGCGTCGATCCCGGGCGACGCATGTAAGCGGCCGAAGTACGGCCGTCCCGTATGTCCGACACGTCGAAGTCCTCATCCGCAGATGCGTCGTCGTCTTGATTCAAACGTTGTGAACCCTGGGCAGAGAGCGGGATAGGGGTGTTACCCAAGTACTGGCGAGGATCCTTGCCTCTACCAAATGGAGCAAGACTTTGGGAAGACGACGGAGATGCTGCGAAGATCGGTGATGCCGCAGCCACCATCGACGGATGAACGGAACTCGAGCCGAACGTCGGAGAGCGGGCATGGTCGGCGGCGTGTGATCGGCGATGAGCTTCATTAATGAGAGTGTTGAGTTCCTTTTCCCACATCTTCATTTGTTCCTCTGTTCTGCACTTGAGCGTGAAGAACTCAAGTTCATCGTCCCCACGCCACCAGACTTCCAGGCCGTGTACACCTGAGAAATCATGGGCTGTCAGCACAATGCAAGACAGAATCTGAGAACATCAGCTCACCGTCAATAGTCACGCTCTTGGCGAGCGTAACATTGCTCAAGAAAATCCTCCCCTTCAGCATGAGAGGACCAGCACTCTTCTTTGCCTGAGCACTCAATGGAACAGGTGGCACCGGCGTCGACCCACCCTTCTTCAAAAGTGAGTCGGTTTTCTTTGACTTCTTCAACGTCGAAGTGTTCTGCCCAGCAACTGGCGGCTCCTTGCAGCAGAGAACTATCTTCTCGAACAAGAACACATGATAGTCGCGATCGACGTCCGATTTGTTTACAGCGAACATGTCATCCAGCTTGAGCTCTCCGAAATTGGCAATATGGTGACCCTTCCAATCGATCACCCGCTTCTCAAGAGCCTTGACGGTAGCGACATTGTCCGCTCGCCTTTGAGCCTCGTTCATGCGGGCGGTGAAGCGTTTGCTAGCTTCGAAACCTTCCCTTACTTCATCTATGTATGGATAGGGGGCGCCGGCGCTAGCTTCCAGATTTTTTTTCAGAGTCTTAGTTGGTCCAAGTTGAACGCCATAAACGCAGACGCGCGAAAGTCGGCAAAGTTGACAGAAGGTCGAAGTTTACAATCAGTACATCGGCAACATGGCAAGACGCGACATTGATGCCATCGCGACGAAATGGCTCACCTCAAGGAACAAACTGTACTTGCAAATCCGCTGCACAGGTTTAATTAAGAACGCTGGCAACTCGGTCTGAGGATTAAGTATCTCAGATAACGGCTATTGGATTGCAACGCCAAATAGAGGATAGAGTGATTAGCAACCGACGGCAAAGCACCCGGGTAATCCCGATTAGGACCCACCATCATGGCATCCTGCACCTCAAGCAGCAATTTTGATGCGCTCTCGAAATTCGCGCAATACGGCTCATATACCTCAAATTCCGTCTCCTGTTTGATATGCAGTTAGATCAGTGGTGGGTTGAAAATCGAAGGATAATGAAGCTCACGTGGTCGATAAAGACCTGACCCCATCGTTGTTCAGGCCATTTCTGCTCGAAGACACCTTCCAAGTCGATAAGAAAATGTCGCTGGAAGTCCAAAAGGCTGTTCGTGTTCAGAAACAAACGATGAATTGTGTCTTGGTTCATTAGATTCTGGATTCGGAGAGCCGTCGCGAAATTCTATTGTAAACAGGGTTCGATTCTGGTGAGAAAAATGGTGAGATTCGAAGAAAATTGTGGTGCACACCTGCATGACCTCTAAGTCCCGGACGTACTGGCGCTCGGTGTCAAGAAGTTCCTTGATGAGGTGTTTGCGAAACGCCTCATTGGGGTCTGCTGGTGCATCCCCATCACTGCTTGTCGATAATTCGTCAGTACTATCACCCTCAAGTGATGTGGACGGCATGGGTTCTTCCATGAATACATGTCCAGGGAGCCTGTCAAGGAGCTGCGACAGAACCGCCACGACCTAATGATAACACGGCCGCATGAGGCAGGGTTGACTAATTAAAAGAATACGCCAAGTCAAATGCGCACCTTCACGAAGCCATTTGTATTACGCTCGGGGCCATTCAGCTCAACCAGAAGGAAAGTATCGGTGCCATCCCATTTACCAACTTTCTGAAGGTTGGATATACCCATGAGGAACTGAGCGATGTGCTGCTTGCATCGCTTGACGTCGTTTGAGTCGATCTCTTCTGGGTCGGTGTCGACCTTGAGACGCATTTCGATAGGAATGTCTAATAAGTTGAAAAGGAAACATAAAGGCGTCCCGAGGGCAAGACAGTCCCAGAGTCCATGGACCGGATCCACGGATCGACGAAGAGTGGGTGGTGTTATTGTTGATGAGCTGGACAGTCCGTCTTGTTGCTGTTGTGATTTAGCATGTATATTCAGGAAGGGTGCAAAGTCGTGTACACGGGAGAGACGGGCGCCCAGCGCTGAGCATTGTTGGTAGAGAGGGACGGCTGATGAGCCTGGTTTCTTGAGAAGATTGTTCGTGACACCAGTGTCAATTTGTGGAAGGCCTCCATTTATCCCTGGCACTGATTTCTTGCGTGTCCCGCTACTCATAACGTTGAGAGACAGGGGTTCGACGTCGTGAATGAAGTCGGCGAGTGAGTTCAAGTATTAGGGAGATATTGGAAGGGGGGGGGTGGTTGATGGGGATTGCCGTTATTGTTCAAAGCGATCAATTGTTATGATCAACTAACAACAATCAATCAAGGCTATTCATTCATTCCTCTAACAATTGTTATTACATACATAACTCCGACAAATCAGATAATTAGAGGGAAAAAAGCCCGTCGTCGAGGTGTTTTATTCTCTTGTTATGAAAGGCCACGGGCGGTCCTCGACGTCCATAATACCCTCCAGGCCTATCTCACTCCAAGCTCTCGAACTCTCGCCTTTGTCAAAAAACGCTGGCAGCTTCGAGATGATCTGGGGGATTCCCCGCTTATAATACCATTTCTGTCCATCTGGCTTTTACGATTATGGTTACGCCTGCTTTTCGTATAATTGACAAGATGCCTTTTTCTTCAAGCGTGGTCCCCGTGATCCAAAACAACCGAACGCAGAAAGTCGTCGCCCTCTTTCTGGGTGTCCCGTAACACCAGCGATCTTTCCCTTGACCCTGCCCTTAAGCTTAGGTCACGATCTTCGGGGACGGTTCGGAACGCACTGTACGTGCTCTTCCCTTGTGGAATTAGGGAATGAGGTGACTTTTGGATCCGAAGACGTTCCAGGCTGGATCACATATGTAATACCAGTGGAAATCAAGGGCGAGGGAGACCTCGATATTCACAACAGGGATCAGCCCCACTATCTCCACACGCCATCTTCATCACGAGCGACTTGTGCCTATGTACTGTAGTATGTAACTGAAAGAATTATCGCGCAAGGACTACGATGTTCCTGTCGTAACTTTATTTACGTGTGAACCATCCATGCATGACACGCATACACTCGTCACTTTGATGGGTTGGGTATCGTGAAGGAGAACACGGTGAACTTGAAGGACTCTTGGTTATTTGTGGATGACTGAAAAGGGGGTCTTCGAATGACGGATGAGAAGCAACACAGAATCAAAGTAATAATAAAAAAGGGAGCCCAACGGAAGGAGAACTAGTGTTTATAAGAACGGGGAAGAAGGAAACGGATAGAGGCCCGACTGTGTAAGCGAATGATTCTTCCCTCCTTCCCGACCAGCCCCAAAAGATGGCCAATTGCAAGGGGAGGTACCAATTAAAGGAGTGAACACATGTGAAGGGATTGATGGAGAAAGGCGGCTAAAAAAAAAAAACTACGCAGATATCCTACGTTCCAATGAATTTCACCATTCTCAAAGAAGATCCGAAAAGATTCGTTCGTTCTTGAGGGCCCGGTCCTCCGCCCCTGAAACGGAGTCAGGACCCGGCGACGCCTGTCGCCTTTGTCGAGGTAAGGACTGGTAGACAAGAATCATTCGTAGGCTCAACCCGAGCAGCGATCAACACGCTCGTAGCCCAATCTTCGTTCTGGGGACTCTTCGCACCGCGCTGAACTGACAATCGAGGTGCATGCAGGTTCGGGGAACTAGAAGCCGGTACAACTCCGATGGTCGGGTTCCCACTCACATTCCCTGTTGAATTCGGATTTTGAACGGTGCCACCAACACTGCCATGGTCGATCGCTTCTTTGTCCAACGTTGCATGAGCCGCAATAGGGGCACCAGCGCTTTTGCCCACGGACTTCCATGTATCCTTCGTAAAGCTTGAAGAGCTGGACGCAGCAGCACTATTGCCGCTACCACTCGAAACAACAGTTGTGCTCTTGAATGATCGCCCATAGGCCGCCGTATCAACGCGGAAGAGGTCAGCGATAGGGGTCCTCGAGCCGGCTGCATCCGCAACGATCACATTCGCTTGTGCAGTTGAGTGGTCAACGGTAGGTGGGAGTGGCAATACGGGCTCGGACCAAGAAGCCCGATGGCTTGTGGTAGGGGACGAAGATGGTGAGATCAACAATCCACCTGTGCTGATGTGCAACGAGATGTGGGGTGCGGTGTCCGATCGCCGTCGAGGGTTGTCAGATGCCTTTGGCAACTCATCAGTCTCATCACCATTAGTACTAGCATTAGTAGAGAGGAAAGAGGAAAGTCGTGAATTTGACCTGCCAGACTCCGAATCGGGCGAACGTAAAGTATTAGATCTCGAGCGAGGGATAAATAAGTTTCCAAGTGCGCGGACTGATCCTGTCCGTGATCTCTGTGGTGCACCTTCACTAGCTGTCAAGCCAGGGAATGTAAGCACATTCTCAGCAGTTGTGCTTGGTTGAGAGATAGATGGTATTGGAAGTGAGATGTTATGAGAATGTTTACTACGAAGTTGTGATCGAGAAGAAGAATTACTGAGTTTGGGTATCGACGGCATCCTGTGAATGATGGGGGTAACTATTGGGGTTTGATTCAAGGCAAGGGGCGAGGACATGGCATTGGCAAGCTTCAAATCGCTCGCAGATGGTTGTCGAAAATCATTCAACCGTGACCTTTTCGAGGACTTAGAAGTAGTCGTAGTTCGCGAAGGCGGGGATGGAGAGAAGATGTCCTCCTGTACCTCGACGAGAACACGCAGTAGCGACGGGTTCATGTTGAGACTGGGACAGAAAATCAGAATCAAGTTGCTAAGCGGCATCTTGTTCACAGCTTGGTAATCCGATGTCTTCTTCAACAGTCGACACAGTTCTCGGAGGACGCTGAAATTCTCAGGAGGCAATTTTGTCATCAGGGATTGCAACTCGAAAATCATGTCAGCTGTTGCATCTCGCATTGACGAAGGAGTAGACGATGCAGTTTTCGAGCTACCCATCAAAGCATCATCAAATGAACGTGCGAGGGACCGAGTCAAGATAGGCTCCGGCACTGAAGGGTTCAAGGGATAAAGCAGGGGTTGACGACACCAATAAAGAGCAGCTTACGTTCGCGGAAGTATGCCTTGAATACAGAAGAAACGCTATGAGGATCCAAATCGCCAGGGGCAGCATTTCGTAGATCATAATCGGCACCTTCATCGATAATGGCATGAGATCAAGAATTCCCCCAATACGGCTCCAAGGAGACTCATACCTGCATCAAATTCATTTCTGAGCCTATTCGCATGAGTTGATCGACCAGTAATGCTGGGAATTGAACATTTAGATAAGACAGTGACAGCACAGCATAAGGTACGTTACCGGAACAATCCTTCCTCTTCGATGCCCCACAACTCCAAGTGTTGGATACACCGCACGACGAGAGCAGGACATGCTAACCCTCTCTGCTTCCCTTTCAAGTCCAACCATCTATCGTCATCAGAGTACGCGCCAATCAATGTGTCCGCTACAGCACTTGCCAACGGTCTACCAAACAACAAGCCACCGCCTTCGGATCTTGCAGGGCGTAAAGGGAGGGGCAACTTCGGTCCTGAAGAGCTCATAGAAGACGCCATGATTGTAACAGAGTCCCCACCACCCGAGAGGGTCGTGGATTCAGACGGCGACGCGCCCTGCGTCTTGTAGAATTTATTACCGGGGGAGATAGATGAGCCACCCTCACTGCCATTATGAGAACGCGAAAGCATCTCTCTGCCGCCAAGGAGACGCTCCATCTTATCCCATCCCTTACGGCCCAGCTCGTGCATCTTTGCGCTTGCTGAAAACTGATGTTGGTGTCCTGGTCGAGGAGGTGAAACACCTCGTGGAGCGGATGTGGAAGTGGTTGGGTGCCGAGGCGGAGGAGGGAATGCTGACGATTTTTTCTTCCCAAATGAAGAGGGGCTTGGTGAACTCGGCACACCTGTTGAAGATTTGGTAGGGGTGGTCGGACTCATAGAGTAGCCCGACCAGCCCACAGACGTCCCTTGGAGATTTAAGTCCGAGGAGGAGCTAGGTTCTCGCCCAAAGAATTTATCTTGAGATGGTCGGGAGCCCTTGGAGCTGAGCGTCGACACATCCTGTGCCTCATCAGTAGCCATCACTCCCACCTCGCTGACAAATTGTGTCATATCGCCAAGACTCATGCTGCGTCGCTTTGGAACCCCAAGTGAGGAGCGACTCTTCTTGAGCTTCAACCCAGCAAAGGTTGATATGGTCTTCTTGGGCGACGATGGTGTGGACGGAGCAGAATCAAATACTGAACTTCCCCCACGGACTTGTTGCCCGAGCGGTGGTGGAGGCGAGATGTTACGGAGTTTTGCGCTGGATCCGAGACGAGGGCGAGGGAACTGGAATCCAGAGGAAAGACCTTTCCCTTCCTTATCGGTCACAATCACCTTATTTTCACCAGCTTTGGTCTTGAGAGACGACATATTCAATTGACTTTCCGCACTTGGGTCAGGGTCCTGGAAAACCGAGGGTATTGCCGTCTTGTTCTTTTTGGAAAGCAGACCAAATGGTTTGGGTGGTGGGGATGCAGGAATCGAGTCTTTCGACTTCGAGGGATGCGGTGACCTGGGTTCAGGGTTGGAATGTTGGAAGATATTAAGCAGGGTCGGGCGCCGGGGCGACTTCTCATGTGGTTCACTGGTGGTGCTCGTTCGAGAAGAGAGAGTGACAGAACCAGGCACCCCAGCATCCAAAGGTGTTGTTCCCCGGATAGTCCGGTTGCACTCAGGCGAGGATTGTTTAGGAGGCAATTTCGGGACCGTAGATGTGGCTTGGGCGCCATCAATCGAAGGTGCTGGCTTGTAAAATGGAAGAGAGGATCCAAAGCCAATAGAGTCCTTCCTTGTAAACACACGTTTGATACGAGGTGTTGTTGCTCTGGAGGTAGAGGAATGGGATGGCATAACGACTGGCCCCGACACAGGCGAAACGACATTGGTGCTTGCGCGACAATCATTGGTACGGCCGATCGACCCTTTCGTCGCATCTCTGGTCGAGGACATTTTGATGTGACAAAGGCAAATTCTCTCGAAGGACGTGTGTTCGCAGGACTACTACCACGAGTGCATGAACTCGGGGCAGCTAGACTTGAAGCTGCTCCCCGAAGTAATGCGGATCACGACGAGCTGGGAAAGTGCGGCGTCTTGATAAGTTAGTATAGAAATATTATACGGGTGTGTAAATCAACCGTAAAACCCCTCTGCTAGTATGATCAGCTTGGAGTTTAGGCTTGCATGCGGAGGATGGAGGGAGAATGAGCCCCGGTCTCGCTGCTGCGTGCAGGCGAATGTCAGGAGTTTGTTTACGTAATAATCATTGCAAATCTGGTTGATGCCGTCTTTGGCCTCCGACACAAGCTTGATCGCAACGGGCGCCAATCAGAAGTATGTGCAATGGGGCAATGTTTCGGAATGGAATTATTGCGATCTACAAAGCGATAGTGTTGGTAACTGGCAATGAACAAATGAATAAACAATATGGACTCGGATGATGGTCTTCTTCGTAAGGCAAACAGTGGTTAATAAGGGCATTGCAGGCTCTCGGATAAGAGGATTTTCAATCATAAAGAAGATGTGCACACCCAGTCCAGTCCAATCCAAGAGGAAAGAAATATGTGAGCTTAAAGGCTAATTACTCTTACGGTTTATGTGTATCATGACGCTGCTCTATAGCTTCTGGAGAAATTCCTTGACAAGCTCGTAGGTATAAAATCTAACAGGAGATCAAACGTGTGCATCTGATGGGCGCGCGGTGACCACTTACGATGTGGCAATACTAGGAGCAACCTTCAACAAATTTGGCCAAATTCCACGGTAGAAGCCTAAGGGACCTTCGGTGTACAAGATTGACCGTATGACATCGAAAGCGCTGTTACACTTGTAATCCATCGTATTCAAACCTGTCACCTGCATTTTCTATAGTCCACCAGATCAGTTAAGACAGAAGCAGTTGCTGCTCACAAAATAGGATCCTTACCCGTCTTAACACGTCAAAGGGATAGGTAAGCGTCTGGGAAATAGACCCTAGGTATAATAAAAATAAACTTAGTGATTTGGCGCTATGAATGTTGTGCAAATAACACTACGAACCGGCCAAAGCACCGCAAGTGAGCTTGCGCCATACTGAGTGGTCGCGTCCTGGAGGAGTTAAGATTCCTCTTAAGCTCTCGTACGCTGCAAAGTTGATTCCCTGCATTCATAACATACGTGGATTGTTTCACGTCGAGGACCGCAACAAGGAACATACCACATACGGCGCCACGCCGACAGCGGTAGGGACGATGCCCCTGTACAAAGCCTTAACACCACCCTCCTCTCGCATAACCTTGAGGGTCATAGCCCACATACCAGGCACCTCGGGCACACCGCGAGCACGTGCAGATGATGAGGCAGCCACCGTGGACATGGCAGCGGCGAGTGTAGACGGCTTCGACGAACTAGAAATTGTGGATGAAAGGGGAGCAGCTTGTCGCACTGATGGCGAAGCAACTGCAGCAGCTGTCGCATTCGAGCTTGCGTTCGTGCCATGCATTGTTGCCGACGCAATGGATAGCCGCGCACTGGATGGACATCGTAATAACATAAGACACTTGAAAAAACCGAACTATCGCACAACTCACCGAACGAGGTCGAGAGGGTAAGTCGCACCTTTGAACGGACCGAAAAGTATATATTTGCGTCATGGAAAACAGGGAATGTACTCACTGACAGAGGTGATGCCAGCAAGGGCGCCTGACAACAGCCTCGTTGGGGTATCTAACTGTTTCGCCCCATTTCCAGTGAAAAACTACCAAAGTGGATTAGAATGAAGATGTGATAGGATGAAGATGATGAGCCTACTTTCTTTAACTGTTCATACGTCGTGAATTGCACCGCACTGTATGGAATAATGCGAACGCAGTTGATGCCATTTCCTCGCATGAAACCCTTAAACCCTTCTTCCTTCCACATACGAACAAGGGAACGCCATACGCCATGATAGGGCTGGCCACTGGTCCGAGGCTGCACTTGTCTGGTGCAGCGCCAATGTTGTCCCAAATCAGAGACTGGTGGCAGGAAATCCAATTCTGAACGCACTGGATAATCTTTAAGCGTTCTAAGGGGCTCACAACCGTCCTTGATGCGGCCCCGGCTGCTCCTCCCGCAATGAAATAGGCGGGAAGGTGGGAGGAGAACAAGGGTGATTTCTTTTCTTCTTCGCTGACGGTCGGCCGGGGCTCGGGCGTCGAAGGTGCCGGTGCCGATGTCGACGCCATGACTATGCCGCGCGTTAGACTCGCTCAACGGTCTGGGCGCGCCAGTTGGTGGACGGAATCGGATAGAGTCTAGTCAAAACTAAGAAAAAGGGGAGATGATGACACGTGATACCCAAATCCTATTGGACGAACCGATCGACTTCAACACCCTAAAGCTCCTGACAACTTTCAGACTCGGTGCTTGGGAAGTAGCCTCTTTCCGGGGGATCTTTCTCGGCATTTTCTGGGAATTTTTTTCTGTTCATCACCTCGGTTCTTTCAATACGGTAACCAAACGGATTCGACAACTCGGGACCTCTCGCGATTCGAGCCGTATCCCCCCTCAAGATTTCCCTGGGAGGCCCGAAGGAACCAATGGCGTTTTGTCACTGCTTGTATCGGGATCGGGGAAGAAGCCAGAATACTGAGAGATTATCGTATGAGAAAGGTGCTACAAGTTACAACTTTGGTGTTCTCTGCTCCCTTCTAGTACTTGCCAGCGCTCCCCGCTTACTAGCACGATCAAAGTTACCCCGTGGAATGAAAAATGTGCAACTTGGCGTCCGACGTCCCGGCTCGCAAATGACCATTACCATAGCATGCAGCTCATTTCATTTGCGCTCCGGTGTTGCTGGACACTTTCCATCAATTAAGGGCTCATATCTCGCGTCTATTCGGACCCGAAATGCTGTCCGCATGTACGAAGTGCATGAAGGATCAATTCGCTGCTCATAGTCGAATTCCCTCATGAAATTGAGTCTAGTGACGAAAAACCACATACACATCCGTGAGTTGCTCCGACGACCCTAGATAGTGCCCGCTCTTTTCACTAACGTGTCTTCCGTGCACTTCTGCACTTGGGGAGGTCTCCGGTTTGAGCTCAAGAAATCCGGGATCCCGGACCACTCGGAGAAACCCTAATCCTTTCTAACACTTACGAAGCTGCTTTACTAAAATCTGGATGATGCTTCGATGAATTACCTAGAGACTTCTGCCACCAGTCCGTCATTTTTGGTGCATAGTCGGCAGTTATCACCTGTACTTCGTTATCCGAACGGCAGTTATTGCGTACGGGCCCCATGCGTAATCTGGCTTCGTCGGAGCGACTGGGAGTATTACTTCCATGGAGGGACGCGCTACGAGTCCATCGTGGCTGTTCTTTTGGGGCAAAGAGGAAATGTTGTAGCCTTATAACGTTGCATATGTTGTGCAGAATCAATATGGAAATAAACTCCGGACTATGTATACCCTTTATCTTCTCTCATGTAACATTGCGGTTTAAGACATTTTTGGATTCCCCTGGCGGAGGTATGGCCGGAAGCAAAAGCCGACATGCTGTAACCGATTTGCGCTGTCGAAGTTCATTACCAACTTGTCAGAGATGGACAATGATTCGTCCGACGGGCGCCGAGACTCTCAAAGCGTGCGTGAGGAAGGTCTTTCTGCTGAACCTTTAGACATACAAGTCCCACCGCCCGCCTTAAATATCGAACTCCACCGGCATATCACAACACTGCCAAGGAACAGTCTGGACGAAGAACTCTTCCCTGAACCTCTTCTGCCCCCCCCTCTACCCAGTCTTCCCCGCATACCTAGCACTCCCGCTGGGCCTAGTGCGTTGAATCAGTCTGGTTCTCGATCGTCAGCGATGGGAAGTCACACATTGCCCCCGGGCGCTAGACATGCATCCCGAAGGCACTCCACCCCACCTCGAACGTCCAGACACAGCGTGGGCGCGACAATACCTGGTGAGTTCACTGATCTGTTGATCATCTTTTATATTCTCACGCATCTTGGATTGTGGGCATGTTGTCACAGTGCGAGTCGACCCGCTAAGGCGGTCATGGCATCAAAACTTGTATAGAAACATACGTGCATTCTTCGGACATGGGGATCCTGCACGGAAGAGGCTTGTCTCTACCTATGCACGTGTCATATTCTGTGTTGCCCAACTTGCAATCGTCTGCGTCTTTGCAGCCATGAGTCGCACCAAGTGGCGATCCCCCCGTCCCGAAGACAACCATATATCAGAGTGGGACGCATGTGATAAACCACTGGGTCCCATGAGCATTGTCTGGCTTGTCCGACTAGTTCTGGGAATAGGCCTAATAATTTGGGGTTTCTACCGAACCCGACCAAGGTAATGTGGATATTTCCTTCCATCCCGACCAACTAACTCCCACCTATCAGACCCGAGGGTGACGTCGAGCACCGTTCGTCGGACAGATCACGGCGGCAGACAACAACACAGCCGTCCATCCCTGAAGTGCCCACCCCTCAGACTCCTGAAAGTCAACCAGAAGCTGGGTTGGATAACACACAGGCTCATAATGGGCCACCGCCTCAGCCTCGCACTGAGTCGGATAAATTATGGGATAGGTACGTTTTTCTTCCCGGTTTTGACGGTTGTCTGAATATTTGCGCCAACGCAGATTAAACAATTTTACCACGATACTTGTCATGGTTCATTTTTCGATGACGAATTATTTCCTCCTTTCATCCACTCGGACTTGCCGAAAATCATCTCCCCATCTCTGGTGGCTCACCTTCGCCATCTTGGCTTTGACATACTTGATTATCCTTGAGCTCCTCATGATTTGTTTCACGGTATTCATTCTGATGCCTCTCGTATTTGTGAGTCACCCCCCTCATCTTTTTTATTCTAAATTGGTTAAATTGCTCTTGGTTGCACAGATCGCTTTGAATATCGTCTTGATTTGCACTGGCCATCGACCAATTAGCCCGCGTCAGATGCTGGATCCTGGGCATATCAGCCCAGATACCCCTAAGATGCCTCAAAAGCTTGTCGACAAAATACCCCTTGTTTTGTATATACCTGCTCCGGAGCCAGCCAACAACAGCAACACAGCCAGCAATGACCAATCGTTGTCGACAGGGGCAAATTCCAAATCTCAGTCCCCGGCTCCTGCAGACCCTGAAGGCGGTGAAGAACAACATGTTTATCCCCCAACTGCCGTCCAGTCACCCACTATAGAAATTGAAGAGTCCGTCAGAATGGAGCCAGCTCGTGATGAACCCCTCGAAGTGATCTCCCCTATTTCCCAACTACCTCCCACCCCTGCCCGAACTGTCAAGAAACGGGGCCGTTTCGCTTTCCTCCGCCGTCACAGGTCATTGCAAAGGAACATATTATATCCCTCCCAGCCTGGCGACTCCTCACCAAAAGTAGATGAAGGAGATGAAGAATGGGAGGATTTATGGGAAAAGTCTAAATTGCCGTTCGTCAGGTTGGAAGGAAACCGAGCTGCCTGCGCCATTTGTTTGATGGATTTTGACGAGCCACCGAGAAAAAAGGATCAAGAGACAAAGAATGGAGCTTCTGACCCTTCATCTTCGTCTGCTGCTCCTACCTCTGACGCCAATGGACCGATGGCGAGCCAAGCAGCGCCAGGGGAGCCTGAGCCTCTTCGATTGTTGGAATGCGGACATTGCTTCCATGTGAGTTCAAATTCTCGGGTAGTTCGTTTGGACTTTTCTTGCTGATAGACGGTATTTACTAGAAATCATGCGTGGACCCATGGCTGACAGGTGTATCAGGCCGATGTCCAACTTGCCAGAGGAAGGTTGAGATAAAAGGTCGTTTTCGTAACAAGTCGTCATCGTCAAGGAATCGACAGTAGCCTCATTTATTGCTGGCAGAAGCCTCTCACTTTTCGCTTTCTTATTCAAGCATGGGTCAGTTTGCTGCAACCGCCTGAGACATCCTGCACATCTCTTTGTTCCAGTGCATTACATTCCCTTCTGCTGTGTTCTGTTCACGTTGTACCCTCATTCGCTCGTCTTTTTCTGCTTTATCGTGGTCATTGCTGGTTTGCTAATCCCAACACGCTATTTTCTCGGACCATGTAGTCTCAATGTATCATATTTTGAGGAATCACAATGGTGAAGTTTTCAGCGCGCGCATGATGTGCTTACACGAGATCCAAGGTCTACCAACATGCGTGCACAACGAGGTAGACTGGCGAGCTTGCCGTAGAATCGGGAAGTTGGAGGGAATGATACATAATGCAAATGCAGACCGAGAGGACAAAGGAAGGCGTGCGACTTATGGCAGGCGCATCAACCCATTCTCTTAAGGTCAAACAGCAACGGTTGATCATGATCCTTGCACGATTCGAATCGTGGAGCCAGTTCTAAATTGCGGGATTCCGATTGGTGCTCACTTAGCATGCGGTTTGCAATCAGCGAAAGAGCGTGCGCGCGACTCCCGGCGTTCGCGCAGACGCGTGCCAGTCATGCCGCTACCACCGTTGACCATGAGGGTGTCTAGTGCAGTGTCCAGATCATCAATGAACGGGATAATCACGAAATTTCGTTTGATGGATCACTCTGGTTCTGCAAAGCAGTTTCGATCACGCTCAATAACTGAATCAAACTACATTCTTCATGCGATAGATGTTCAACATTCGTCGCTGGGCATTTCTGGTTGAACTGAGCCCAGAGTTGCATGGCCAATTGAACTTTGAGTCTTTGACCCAAGGCCTCAACCCTGAAGCGACGAGAACAAGACGCTCGTCCGGGACCAAGTTAGACGACAGTGTGTCACGTACACATCTTTCGATTTGGCTCAAATCCTCAAATGGATACATCTGAGCATGCATGATGTTGAAGCTGGGAGGGGTTTCGGGCTTCCCCACTGCATCCGAGACATTTCCACACAGCGTAACTTCACGGCGTGAAGATATATGTGCAAGGCGTTTCGATATTGCGTTGAGTTTGGGGGGTTGGGTTGAGGAAGAGATCAACAGTGTTGCCATTCAGTCACACTGGGACGATCTGAGCGGAGGAGGAAGAAGCTATTGATTCGGAGAGTATGACTAGAGGAACGTAACGTACATGCAGTGCCCGCGAAATTCCCAACAAATAATGCGAAGCCACGCGTTCTGTTTGAAATGAGAATAGAACTCCGAAGGCTGAATGGTTCGCGCTGACCGCGCTTTGAAGTTGTGTATTGAGCACCGATTAGACTGGCACGTACTTTTAGGGGACCGGCATGACCGGCCTGCTACATACTACTACCAACGGCGGCCTTCCTAGCGTACCTGATTCAACACACACGCGCAGGGAGCGTCACCCCTAGCTTAAACGCGCCGCGCGGCGAACAGTCTTAGATGTGGAGTTCGGGGCGCTTGCATTCGGATTCACAATACTCCATTTAGAGGACTGGGCTACCAGAGATATTGGCGGGTATCGTTTCAGAGATCTGGCGAGGTGGGAGGTTCTCTGTGACAAAATGCCCAACGGACGGCTGATGTTATGGATGAAATCTGAACGCCTTCTGCATGTAAATGGATTCATTAAGAATGTTGAAGCCGCATCCAGCTGAAGGCAGTCAACTGGTTGATGAAATAAAGGCGCAATGGGCATAGTATAGCCAGATATCACCAGATGAGACCGAGAGTATGAGAGCCACTCCTGGGGCTCTCATGATGGGGTAGAACCCCCCGGCCGAACTCCCACATCTCTCCTGGCTCACTGTGCAGGAGGTGCCTCCCAATTTCCTGGTGTTGGTGCCTTGAATTGCACCCCCCACCAACAGGAGGACTGACGCTTATGTTGCGTTATCTCGGAGCTCTGGACGTGACACGATACGACTTCTGCGAGAATTCGATGAGAAGTATTCAGACAACCAGCATGTAGCATTCTGGAGGTGGAAGACGAAAGGTTGGAGAAAGCGAGCGAAGCAACACGTAGGAGGTGGGGAAAATTCCTATTGGATCGATGCTGTTGTTGTTCACAATTTATAACAAATTACATATGTTTATTTCGGAGGGGCACAGAGAGCACACGTGGTCCAAAGAAACCAATATCAACATGTGGGAAAGTAAAAGTTCTCACGAATTGTGTACTAGAAAGGTTGCTTCGCAACCATGACCTTGCTTGCACATGACATGGCGCTACTTTGCAACTAGTCGCAGCATCGCACTCTAGTACTAACTTTAAGTAATCATGTGTTTCACAGCCGTGTTCACACGCATAGCAAAATATAATGAGTTGAATCAGCACATTTGAACCCGGCACAGAGAGCACACATGGTCCAAAGAAACCAATATCAACATGTGGGAAAGTCAAAGTTCCCACGAATTGTGTATGCGAAAGAGACCTTGCAAGCAAGGTGGGTTTATAGGCAAAATTCCAGCCTCTACTCAAGTAAAACGCGTCTTCCCAATGTTTCCAACCCGTCATCCCTAATGTGCTCGGGCGTGCGCGCGCGCGCAGAGAAGTCAGAGCCCTATAGTACAAACGTACGTGGCATTAGGCTACGCAATTTCATCCGCAATCGCTTCACACACATACCAGACTAATCAGAACAAATTCCATAGTCGGGCGGTGTTCGGGAGAACGGGCCAAGCACCCTTGGATGAGTTGCTTAAGTCCATCGGGGTGAGGTTCTGAGTCCCAATCAAAAGGGGACTCGACTAGTATTTTGGAAAAGATACGACGTGGAGGTGTCCCGTGAAAGGGGTCTTTGTTATACAAAACCTTAACAGAAGATCAACGCTCAAATTCAGTATTGAGCCAAGGGAATTTCATTGACAACTCGCCTCCCCTGCCGTACATCCAAATGCCCATACGTCCGTCTGTTTGTCCCACAAGTCCTTCTCGTTGTATAACTCCGGAGCACAATATGGGAGACTGCTTGTTTCCAGAGCGGGTGTGGTTGAACTATCGAAAATGGAGAAGAGTCCAAAGTCGCGTAGTTTAGGGATGCCGTTATGCATGACTACATTACTCTGTAACTCCACGAGTTCATGTTAGTCTCTCCATCCTTCTGGTTTAAACATACCGGGTTCAAATCTCCATGAACAACGTCTCGTTCATGAAGATAGGCCAATCCACGAGAGATACCTCGAATCTGGACGGAAGAGAAAGATGCAATCACGTCTAGCTGCAGAGGAGGGCAAGAATCGACGCACCAACTCGTAACGATTAATTGACTGAGACTTGAGGTGCAACTTGAGGTTGCCGCCTTCACTCCAGGCAGAGATAAGGCTAGCGCAAATCGGCCCCTCCCCAGTCAGAGTCCATCCATGGAACTTGACGACATTCTCATGGGCGAGGGAAAGCCAAACGCTTATCTCGCGCGAGAACCGCTGAGGCATCATGCACATCAGATAAGCATTGAAAGATAGCGAATGAGTCTTCTTACTCGTGCAAGCTCGGTGACAGATCCGTCTTCAGGCAGTTTTAAAGTTTTGACGCACACAGTGTCCTAGTGAATAAGTGATCCATAAACGTTGTGTCTGTGCAAATGGGCATTTACATTTTCATAGACCCCCTTGAATCCATTGCCATAGGAACGTCCATCCCATTCATCGATGATAATCTTGCCGGTGAGATTGCAGTGCTGCACTTCAACCAGGTCCGCAAGGAGCCGAGTGCGCCTTTGTGCACGCCTTCGTGCAGTGAAGTCAGAGTCCTATTACAAATATACGTGGGATCATTCTCATCAGACTGCAATCGGTTCACACATACTAGAGCATTTCGGACAGATTCCATACTCGGGCGGTTTTCGGGAAGGCGAGTCAAGCATCCTTGGACAAGTTCTTTGAGTTCATCGGGGTAACGTTGAGAGTCCCAATCGAAAGGAGACTCGACTCCTAATTTGGCATAGAGGCGGGAGATAGGTATACCTTGAAATGGGTGTTTGTCATACAAAACCTTGACACAACATTCAACAACCAAAGTCAGTATTAAGCCACGCAAAGTTCATTGATAACTCACCTCCCCTGCCGTACATCCAAACGCCCATACATCCGTCTTTTTGTCACGAGACCCACTGTCAGAGTTTAACAACTCCGGGGCACAATATCGGAGAGTGGTGAAGGCCGCTGATTCCTGGGCATATGTATTTCGATCATCGATAATGGAAGCGAGTCCATAGCCCCAGAGTTTAGGGATGCCGTTATGCATGACTATATTACACTGTAACTCCACGAGTTCACGTCAGTCCCTCCATCCTTCTGGCTTAAACATACCGGCTTTAGATCTCCATGGACAACGTCCCGTTCATGAAGATAGGTCAGTCCTCGAGAGATACCTCGAATCTGGGCAGGAGAGAAAGTTGTAGTTGTAATAACAGTGGCTGCAGAGGCACGCGAAATCGACGCACCAGCTCGTAGCGATTGATTGGCCGATGGGTCCTCAGGTATGAATGCAAGTCGCCTTCTTCGCACCAAGCGGAGATGAAGCCAATCGATTCCTTCGATTCCTCCGTGGCCAGGGTCCACCCATGAGGCTTAACGACATTCTCATGGTCGAGGGAAAGCCAAGCCGTCATCTCGCGCCTGAACCACTGAGGCATCATGCACATCAGACAAGTGAAAGATGGAGATTGAATCTTACTCGTGCAAGCTTCTTGATAGATCCATCCCCGAGTGGAGACAGTTTTAAAATTCTGACGCACACAGTGTCCTGGCGAAGAAGTGTTAACCATAAACATTGTGCCTGAGTAAAGAGACATTTACATCCCCGTAGACCCCCTTGAGCACATCGCCGTGGGATCCGGAGCGGTAAACCTGAGCCCATTCACTGATGGTAATCTTGTCGGTGAGATTGCAATGCTGCACTGGGGCTGGCAGCTCCTCGAGGAATGTCTGGAAATGTGCGTCCATCCACGCTCAAGTCGATAGCAAAGGAGTAACCCAGCACAATATGACAATATGACAATACAAAGGAGCGAGGTTGCAGAGCGGCACGCAGTTGGAACCTAGACTGGAAATAAGTTTAGAATGCCAAAAGTCGCTGAAGCTTTACTCACCGTAAGGACGAGCGGCGGGAAAAGGGTAAGCAGGGGCCAGGCTATTAAAGGGCGGCTGTTGATCATCGGCCATCGAAAAACCCAGGTTAGATCTTCGCTGGCCTCAGCGCAACCGTCCAACGTGAAATAAGTGTATTAAATGCGGACGCTAGGCAGGTGACCGGCCTCTCTAAAACTCGTAGCAGGTTCTGCAGATTTTTCGGACCCGAATTGAATGCAGGACCAACGACAGGACACAAGT
>NW_024067508.1:0-23399 GCF_015039405.1 Cantharellus anzutake
TACCCATATTCTAAATCATCCATAGGCGAAGTTGCCGGTCAGTGTGATGAGGATCAAGGGGAAATGGTCCAAAGCATGATATATTGAGAGTTTAGAATGCCGCCTGACACTCATTGCATGCCAATGTCGCAATAAACCCTGTGGATTACGATCCTAACCGAGAAGGAATAGAAACGAAACATATATACCCTGTTAGAAATGCCTGTTCGATCTTGCATTGTTTCAACATATATGTAACACGTTATTGAGGTGAACGTCCAACCCACGGTTGGATTTTCCTTGATCGTAGCTTTTCCCTTCCCAGAAATAGATGGAAACGGGTGGAGATACCAACGGGAGGATGGAGTCCGCTCTTTAGACAGGGAAATGACTCGAATTTTTCATAATCCATAGAAGCCAAGCTTACCTTTGGCTTTGTCCCCTTAAGGAAACACATTTCTTCAATCTCGAATATTTCTCTACGTTGCGAAGAAGGTCTTAATATGGATTTAATTAACACAACACCTCAGACACCTATATCCAGAGCGCGACTTCGGCTCTGTCTAGCTTCGACAAATCAGCCCCTCGTTCCTCAAGACCTTTTTCAAAGCTCTTGAAGTGCTAGGGAGGAAGGTGTATTAATTATAATTCCGACCGTTCTAAGCACTCACGTCAATGGATGAGCGATAATGACCGCTGAGAGGTGACAGCATGCGAATCCCCCGTGTTTCATCCAACCAAAAAAAACTGATCGGTACCGGCCCCGTCACCGAAAACACAGGCACGGCGACAAGGCTTAACCTTGCAGGTATGATAAACCCTCCACTGGTGAAGGATGAATGCCGAAATGAGCCGCTAGACTTTATACCGATTAACAATTATCTATCCAGGTGTTCAAACGATCCCTTGTCCTCTGGGCAGGTAGGTTCACATTTCTTACCCTGCAAGTAGAATGAGGGGTTTCTCGGCCGGCTCTAGAACAGCGACTTACTGCAACATATATCTGTGTATTTCTCCCAATGGTTCTCCTGAGTAATCGCTCATACATTCCTTTCATTGTGAAGAATCTGAAGAAACGCTTCGTCCTCCCATCTTGGGGGTCACCAGCATAGTGCTTTGCTTCAACGTCGATAGAGACAAGTTCTTTCGCCACGCCACCACCTCTTGCACATCTCTGTCCTCCATCCCATCCATTGGGACAATACCAATTCTGAATCCTTCCATATGCATTCGCCGGGAGTCGTGCATGTCAACAAGCCGGTCATTCCTACCCCACCGCAAACGCCCTCCACCATCAATTTTGACGAGATAGTTCTACCTCTGTTCAATGGAAAGATACATAAAAGTGACATGAGTACAGTGGCAGGATTAGTTGACCCAGCAGTTACGACTTACAAGATCAGTTCACTGTTCGATTACTTTCTAGTAGGGCGTTCCTCAAGGTCCAAATCTTTGCCACCTCCACGATCGAGCCTTTGGGGAATAAGGTGGTGACTCACAGTTGCACTTCAATAATAAACGCACGCCTACCAGTGATCTGTGATATCCGTTGCAGATGACAACCATGAAAGCTCGAAAACATGACAAAAACCAGAAAATGTGGTAAACACGAGATGTGAGTTACCTCTCTTTTTATTTCTTCTGGATTTTTGACCATGAGGTCGGTGCGAGTTCGCCCATCCGTCAACTCAGAACAGAGGTGTGCATTTGGGCAATATGCCCTCCCGACTTCTCCACCCCAATCGAAGTCGATTGACATCTGTTAGAGGAAAGGTCGACGTCCCACTATAGAGGCGCACGGGCTTTCCAGCCACCAAGGATTACCCATTATTCTCATTTTGTTATTTTTGTTGATAGGCTTTAAAGCCACTCATCGCGACTGTTTTTTATTCTCCTCAGTTCTACTATCGTGAACTGAGGTGAGACCGTACTTCTTGATCGTACTAGACTACTTACCGAACGTGGTGTAACTATCTAGCGCTGACGTACTGCTAGTTTCTCACACTTTCTCCATCGCGAAGTGATTCCGTGAGCCAGGTGGTTTTGTGGAATGCGTGGGTGAGTTGGATGGTGGGATGAATGACGAACGGTAGTCAACGGCAACAACCAACCAACCTCCTGGTAGTGACCGGAAGCCGACAATGCCTGGTGCGTGCCCACGTGAAACACAAAACGCATGCAGTTCGATCAAATAGCGACGTGTGGACTTTGGGAAGATTTGCCACTCAGCTGGGGACGATGCACAGAAGGCGGCAGTCTGCTTCGGGGGGATTGCGCCTAATAATCTGGAATTGGATGTCCTCGTTGTCTGTCCCGTACTTGGCAGAGATATACATACGGGATCCACAAGCTTGATCATGGACGGTGCGCCGCTAAAGCGATTCGCCCGTCGAGTAGGCGCAACGCACCTGTGAAAGCTGCATACAACGTGTGGGTGAGAGGAACTCCGCGGAAGGAAGAGGATAGCATAGAATGTGACAAATGGCCTTCGTGCGATGCACATCATGCCAGACTCATCTTGAAAGAATATCTAATTGCAATGTTACTATCATACACGAGTTATTAGTAAGATTGATATCAACTGATAGAAGTATCGCTCTCACCTTAGCTTCACGCTGAATGAACTGAGGGAGGCAAGAAGTAGCGAAAAGGTCTATATTTTATAGATAAGTGTTGAGGATCTAGCGCGTAGTACGCCAGGCCAAAGAGGGATCAGAGTGTTCAAGGTACGGCGTTAATTTAAACAAAACAGAATAAAGAAGAAAAGGGAGGTTTCTACCCGCTGCCTTATTCCCGTCGTACCCGAAGGCCACTGCGCCCTGAGTAGCTGTTGAACTTCCAGCACATCTGAAGATCCAGACAACCATCAAACCAAGGCATGGCACCCTCCAATTTCTAATCACGTCTTCGAAATGTTTGGCTGCGAGTGGGTAACGTAGGAAGTGAGTTCGACCACAGGAATTGCGCAGCTCCCGCCCAGATCATTTTGGATCCGACTAAGCAGGATGCTGCACCGAGCGGCCAATCAAAGTGACCGTCAGTGCGAACGCTACCAATGGAGGCGGCATAAGCTTGTCGCCGCTCCCACGAGGGGTGAAATGCGGTTTAGGGCGCATAATCCATCTTCCCTCCGTCGCCGTAAATTTGAGTCATTTGTTCCACGAAGGGATTGACAGCCCCCTTCAGCTGCTCCTTACTCAGGTGACGGCCGTCATCGCGGCCAGAAAAGAGAGAGATCGTCGGAAACGCGGGGTCACTTGCCAAGGGAGGTAGGTAACTTAAGGGAATGGGACTTGGGGTGTATACCCCTATTGAGAAGCTCCGGGGGAGCTTGAGTGTATAGTCAGGAGAATCCTCGAATGCTTCAAGGATTCCATAAGGCCCAACGTATTTGGGGAGGAGTTTCTTCGCTCTTCCCTTTGGCAGGTTGAGGTCCTTTGTGGCCAGGTAGGCGAAATCGCCTGCCTTCAGCTTAGGCAGATCTGGGCGCCTATGCCGATTGGCTTGGACCAATTGCTTTTTATTATTGCGTTGTGGGCACCCTGGAGATTATCTAGCGCTTTACTCGCTGGCGGGTTTTCTGCTTGTACGTGGAGGAGGCGACTAGGAGGTTCCGCCTCCCATATCTCTATGATGGGTTGTGTGGGATCATCCAGGAGCAAGTCAGATTGGTCGATGGTGGTACGGGGTAGGCATGGATGGATTTGAGGACCTGAAGGACGTAAGAGGTGTTGACTGTACAGCGATACTGCCGTGACCTACCTTCCAGGGATTGACGGCGTCGACATCTCGAACACGATGCTTGAACCATTCATGGACCAGTCCCTTCAGTTGATCGCCTGAAATGTGGTACCAAAGTCCATATTTTGCGTCAGTCATTATGGTCTCAATGGACGGTCGTTTGTGGGACGGTGAGAGAATCGAGTACAAGACTTATATTTCAGGTTTTCCCCCCAAACGGACGCATTCAGTCCGGCGGTCGTCCGTCGTTCCACTCATCAGGAGATCAACAGCTCGGAGGCATACGTCAAAGCACCAAGCGTTACGAGAAGCGCTTTAGAAAGATCATGATGGGTGCGCGAACTTACGATATGGATGATGAAAAGATATAATATAGTCGAATTGTGAGACGGACTCGAATATAAAGCGAGAAGAAGTATCAAGGGGAACGCGAGGGGGAAATGATAAGGATACAACGGGCATTTTCTCCAGAGGGTCCATTGCAGATGAGACAGTGAAAATCGCAGAATATGGTTCCCCTGCCACTCCCCAGTGCTTCTCTTTCGTTCACGAAGACCACAGAATATTCTACCCTTAAGCGTCGTGGCCACCGTCATCGTTGCACACCATACACATTCACGTGCCAGGGACGTTCAAACTAGGGGTGGAAGCAGACATGAACGATGAAGAAGCTGGGGAAAGGGGGGGACGGATCGTTCTGAATTGGTAGATGTTCTCTTGGATAAGATGCAAGATGCATCCTCGATGCGATCCTTCTCTCGTTCCTTCTCGTCCCCATCCACATATCTCCTACGCTAGGTGAGTGACGACAGTCCAAAAAGTAGGAATGAAATCAGACGACCAGTTCCATCGGCATTTCCCGAATGCGACACCGCGCTCTTATCAGCTACGGCAGTTGTGGCAGGGGCCAGGCACCGTACACGCGCCCTCACTTTAAAAGCCTTCTAGCTTAAGGGTTCTGGCGAATTACTTCGAAGCCGTTCTTATAATTGAACCTGAAACTGCCACCAGCCTTCCTCACAGCGTCTCCATCGGCCGGCCCATTGTGACTGCCCGCACTTCGCAAACTGTTCTCGAACTTCGACAAAGAAGCTCCCAAGGATGACGTTTGCATACTTCCCGGATTTAGGAGGTAGTAGCCAGGACCGTCGTACTCTGGTGACCTCGACGTTCACAGGCCGGATCAAATCAGCCCCATGATTCTCGTGAGTGAAAAATGGTGCGCCGCGTCTTTTGTTGGGAACGGCTGTGTATTCCAGTCTTGAATCTCCCTGCAGACGTTGGCCACCGCATACTGCGATGAGAAGCCCCAATTTATCCAAGGGGCCGTAACCGGCGTTGAGGGCTCGACCGATAATGCCACACTCTATTCGGTTTCTTGCCGCCCAGCCTCGGTGATCACGATCCCATGCGCACTCTTTGTGGATTGTTCTAGTTCTGCATCTATAGGGAGCAAATCATTGCCCTTGGCTTTGAAGAAATGGGTCCATATGAATGGATTTCATACATTCCGAACATCAGGTACTACATTAAATTATCGCTAGAAACGCAAGGGAAAGTGGTAAGGATGCCTCCTAAGAATCATGTTGTCTTTGGAGGATGGGACACTTGTGGAGTGTTGGGTACCTTCACACCAATGCCAGCGACTGGCCGAAGCCTTTGGGATACTTGAGAATAAACGGCCGGCCTTGTCACTTTACACCCATGTTTATGTTTAGTGCTCACCGGGATTGACACATATCCCGAGACATTCGCAAAATGCATGAATTGACTCGGCAATTGCATTCTCCAAAGAAGAATACATCAGGGATGAATGGTTTCTTAGGATCGTCCAGGTGGCTACCGAAGACGTTGACCGGACGCACCGAACAGTTGTTTTGGAACGTTATATTTCGAAGCCGTTCCAAAAAAATTTGCCGCCGTTGGTGATGTCTTGATGTGAGACCTAGAATACTTGTCGTGCCCTGTGCGTTCTGATGCCTCTGCATTTTTTGGGCAAGGTGTTATCAAGGTCCTGAGTAACAGTCAACATAATACGCTCAAAACATCAATGACGAAGCCCCGATTGCCACCTGATTTTTCTCAATCTTCGAGCGTGCTCTTGCGATAGACAATGTTCGAAATGAAGTTGACACTTCAGTGTGTGTACATGTATGATAGGGTGGTGAATCGGGTCACCGAAGGATTGAAATGGGTGGGCACACTGGGGTTAGATGATAATGCCTGGCCCGCCAAGACATAACGCCAGTATGCGCATCCCATACTCTACTCAAGGAGGACGGAATCAAGCCACTTTTCATAGTGGGACCCTAACAACACTGTTGGGTTACTGGAGGAACTTGCTTTTACTGTGAGACATGGGACAAGGTTCAATGTTAGTGACATCATCTTCCGCCACCAACTTAATGATTGCTCCCATAGCTGTGTTTGCTATGTAGTAGGAGAGTAGGTGTCGGTTCGGGTACAACGTCGAGTGCACTTTACACTCATCTATCCACTCAAATATCTTTGTCTTCTGGTGTGCCTGTCGAGTCCAGGCAGTCCGCATTGGTCACCAACGGTAAGACATCACCATCCTCAAGTCGTGACGAAAGGAAAATTCCACGTTTCCATCGTCGAACAGGGTTATCTGTCGCGTTTTCAGTATACTGTCCTAATCAAACATGAAATCAGACTTTCTTTGGAGGTAAACCCGTAGTCCTACTTGCTTCGTTGGGTGCTTGTTTATTTCATCCCATTTTGAATTTTATGGCAACACAGGCATGAGACCGATCTCCAGAACTCCATGATTTCCTTACTCTCCATGATCTCCGCAATATTACCGCAGCTTCCTCTGCTCCCAATGCGTTGGGATTTTTAGCTCTGAGCGAGTCGCCAACCGACAAAGTTGGTCTAGAAGCCATCAGTTACGTCATCATTGAACGCGATATTGGCTTAAGTAATGCAATTCAACTCCGCTACGATGTGGCGGAGTTCAACATGTATGTAATGCATAAATGATAATCGCCAACAATAAGATTTTTATGTAAATGTTTCAATGCAATGAATTTCACACCCTGGGCGCTTAAAATCGGGGGATGTCTACGCATGAGGTCCCCATGCCCTTCTCAACCTAGGTAGGACTCCCTCTACGGCCGCGTATACTCAATTAGTTTGACAAGTCCGCTCCAGTACGTGCTGGCTTGATACCCATGCCTACCGATCTCGCCCACTCTGTCCCTAACACCCTATCATCCGCCACATACAGCTCGTAGGGGTGGGGGCGCAACTCGTCATTCGCATTATCTCGTTCTTCAAAAGCAAGAGCGATGGGTTTCGTAAGGGAAGGTACAGAATATATGTGATTGACGATCTGCAGTTTCCGGGGCCCATCCACCGAACTTTCCCCATCTGACTTTATTTGGCGGGTATTCAAGCTCCTCCGATCCCCAATTCAGCCCTCCCCCTCTCCAGAAGACCGTACCTTCTATCTGCCAATAGGATAGGAGAAACACAAGGAGTGAAAAGCAGGTTGTTAGCTTTTGAGCAGTATCGCAAGTCAATTGCCAAGACGGAGTGAGAACGTTGTCATAAATGGACACTGTACCACAAGTGAGCCCGTCTCGAGGGATTGTCACTGCTGCGACCGAAGGTTCCAAAGTGCGATTCAGCTGACAGTTGCTGCGTGAAGAGGCATGGAAGACTTTCATCATGTCTAGATCGTCCCTGTTACTGAAGGCCCATTTCAATTGTAGTAACTGCATGCGAGCCACGCTCTTCTTACGAACGTTCATAACATTTTCCCAAAATCCCCCGCTGTTGGGTGGATACATTTGCAGTCCGGGATCTCAGTTCCAATTGCCATATCGAGCCCTGTTTCTCTGCATCGCCCTTTCGCCTGAGATCGCTCTCCAATATTGATACTGTGTCTCTTCAGTCGCGAACTCACCTCGCCCGCGCACTCAGCGGCCATCCCAACGCTCCACTCGCAGCACCGATGCTCGACTGAGCTCTATCTGCTCGAGCTACCACCCAGTGATCGTCGTTGCATCTTAAATGTTTGGTCACCTGGGGAGCAGCTCCTTGTCATTGCGGATTTTTGTACGTACCATCACTTGTTTGCGATATGCTGAAGGGAGAGTTCAGTACTGGTACTGATAGTGCAAATGCTCTTGTGCTTGCGGAAGCACGAACACAGGGCATGCAAATTGAATTGGATGAGCGACGGCAATCAAACGTTTTAGTTACTTATCTACCTCTCAGTTGGCACTGAATGCATGTATTATTTGCTCGTGCCTAGATCTTTATGAAGACAAAGGTATGCGCAACGTCACAAGTCCGAAACTGAGTGGTTTTCTGACAACTCATCGGTTGCCTGCGGCTTCATAGCACGGAGATTTGTGGGTAGAAAACAGTGGGTTTCCATGCCGCACGTCTTATCACGTTGCGCAAAACGACCCAAATCATGTCTCAGGCACCATATGGTGCGTCGCCAGGTTGAAACCCGATTTAGTATAGGGATGGATGAATTCACCCGGATTCGGCCCAATAGAGCTGAGGATTCGAACCCCCCGTTCTAGTCCGTTCAGTGTGGCGGTCTGCAAACAAGCCCAAGAGCTCGAAACCGGAGTTGCGTCACGGGGAAGTCTTTCCCGGAGTGACCGATTAGCCAATTCATCGACGGTGACAAGATGTTGGTGAGGATGAGGATGAATTCATTTTCGAGTACGTCCAATGGTGACAGGATTCCAAATACAACATTCTCAACCGTCAGTCACGAGGCTGAAGCCAACCGGGGTTGAGTGCAGAGATAGACGGAGACAGCAGTCTGGAGCAGTGGTCATTAGAAAACTCGAGTCATTAATAAATCAAGTCGAGAGAAGGTACATAGAATTCCAGTGCATGGGTGAGCGTTGACCACCAGGTGTGGGAGAGTCGGAGGACGATTACAAGGAAAGTCTCTGTCGCGAAGGAATACCTGCTCCCACATGCTACCGAAAACATGGTTGTTTGATCGAGTAGTTAATGGTGATAAGTGCAAGCCTAGAGTTAGTGCGGTTCGGTCAGGGCTAGATTTCACCAACCACTTTGCTGAGCATGAAAAATCTGCAGATCTGATGTGCGCGCTGAATCAGCAACTGGCATAAAACCCTCAGCCAGTCTAGCCCTGAATCCCAGATGATAACGCGGCTGGAGAGGGGTTTGTTTAGATTCTATCAAAACGAATACGCTGAACATTGATTGGCAACATTTCATGGCTCGTGGTAGATAGTGCCCTACAGACAATTCAAATCATCTAATAAAGCAATGCAAGGGAGTCTGGGCCCTTGTTCCCTCTGCTGGTGGACATTGATCACACCGCTGATTCACGCTTTCAGCAAGACACGATCGGCAGCCAATCTATCGGAAGGTTCAAAGCAAAAATGGATGATGTCATCACCGGCATCCCATTGGTGCATATGGTTTTCCCTTAAGTGTACTAGGCCCCAGGGATCATTGAAACAGGCGATAGAGGACTAAAAGCAATGTCAGAAGCCACGAAATTGTTTTCTGCGATGTTTCTGTTTGCATCAATTCGCCACGCGGTCCGAGGTAGCGGTGGTGAGACAGAAGAGCAGAGATAGACTCTATCTGAGCGCACAATACACAGGAGTACAAAGGGTTATGGCCATGCCAGTGATGATGGTGGCGGCCGGGGAACCGCCGGACCGTGTAAACAACTGTCAATAACCTCTCGTCGGTTGTGCCACTGTGAATGGGGCGAAGTTGTTGCACTTATGAAAGGGTGGAACGGGTCGTGCGGTGGATGGAGCCCGACGATTTTCTTTTTCCCTGAATTAATAGGTGGCTCCAAACTCACCCGAAATCCCTTCCTTTCCAGGATAAATCAACCTCGTTTTGTACGAAGACCCCTTTGCAGTTGTTTTCACGCCGACCCTATCAGACCCTTCTTCTTCAGTCGCGGCTTCTTTTGCTAATTTTCTCCGGTGCGGACCAACACCTGTCTTGATGGCTGGCGCTCGTACACAAGCTATCGGTGGGAAGGATGCACGCAGCTGGTGAATTTCACAGCAGAACACAATCTGGTTGCGTCAGTTGTATCTCGATTTCAATTGAGATATGGGTGAATATCAACCACACGCCTTATTTTCGCAAGCCAGGCCAGCCGGAATCCTGACATCTTGAGGGCACGGAGCGTGAGTGCGCTGGTGGCACGCTCGAACTCTTTGCTTCTAGACCACACTTCCCGGGTTTCGCGCTCTGCTGAAAGAGCCTTTTGGGTGAGACGTTCTCCGCGAGACCTTCCTAGATGGGAATTAGCTCTTGCAGACGTTCATGCAAGCCAGGGCATTGTTCCATGATCATTCGACATGATCGTTATCGCGATTATAATCCTCTGGTTGATGGAATAGCTAACGGAAGTTGTTCAGTCTTAAAAGGCCCTCAAAAGTTGCGTTTGGGATTGTCCCTCATCCTGCCATCCTTCAGTGCTTTGTACCAACACCAATTGGGAGCAGATATGAGCGAGAATTCTCCTGCGGCAAATCGTCAGGGCTCCCAGTCGCGTCGCGAGAAGGCCCTCACCAAACCCCTCACAGTGCATGTCAACGGCACAGGCTCAGCCTCGACTTCGCCAGAAGGAAGGATCAGGATCACTAGCACTCGTCAACCTGATGCTGATGGCCACAGGATTCCTTCCGTGCTGAGGGCACCCCCTTCCCCCACGTCCCCTGTCAGAACCCCCCGCTCTTTGACGGCCCATAACTTGCCTGGTAAGTGTTTGTCGTGTGGAGTTAATTCTAGTTGATGAACCCTGTACCAGATCTAACGTTCGACGCCACGAGAACCTACCCCGTAGCCCCGAGCGGTGACGAACTCTTTGCCTCCTTCCCAGCTCCGTCTCCCCACGGTTCTTCCGTCCCTATCATTTCTTCTGGCCAAGGTCACACTCTCCCACCATCTCAAGTTTTTAGAGGCGAGGAGCGATCCTTCCTCGGTTCTCCACCATCATCCCCAAATCATCATTCTGCCCCGCCTTCCCACTCCCATTAATGGTCGAGGATCCTGTTCTGCTAATATTATTATCCTTACCTCGGTCGACATCACATATGGGAAGAGAAAATGCTCTTAATCGTAAGAGCTATTTGGTGTTGAGACATCCATAAGAATAGCGGAGTTTTTTGTTCACTTAGAAGGGACATTGTGTAGAAGTCATTTTGTAGAAGTCATTTCGTCTGATTCCACTGTCCTAGCTAGACATGTATTTACACCCCCACCGCCTGGCGCTTATCCAAGTCCATTAGTTCCCTCATCGCTAATATGCGGTTGGCCAATGCCGACACATTTGCCTCGCCGAGTATGACTTCGTGCGAACATTCCACACCAAAAGCGGCATTGATGCAAACTGCTATTCTCTTTGCTTGGGCTTCAGACCAGAATCTGAAGTCATCATCCGATTCCACACGATCGTTGTCTCCGGTACGCCGAGACCTGGTCGCAGAGGCTGGAAGTAAAGATGGATCGGAGTCCAGACACCAGGGGATGATACGGAGCAAGCATGATCGCACTGAATCGAAGTCCATCCCATCTGGGCGTGTCACTAAGGTTGAATGCACTTATCAGACTGTCGAAAACTAGGGCTTTCAGGAAGACGGACCGTATATTTCTACAGGTGGGGCAGTTTTCATGACGTTGTATTTCTTGTCGTGGTGATAACGAATCTGAACTTGGATTCAATGGGGTTGCCGAAAAGGTACTCGATTTTCCACACCTCATACAACCCGACGTGCCAAGGAAGTTTGCTGCCATTGAACTCGACCACACCATTATCAGTTTCTGGGCGTGTCACCTGGTCCGGAGAGACGGGGAAATTGCCCTCCCACTCCTCATCATGGACCGGAAGCCAAGACAGGGAAACTGTGTTAGTTACACGTTTATCTTTATTAGCGCCAGCCTTTCGATATATCGCTCAGCGCCAGGGAACGGCAGGATTTGTGAAGAAAAAGCGAACCCTGTACATTCCAATCCAATCTTTCCGCGAATGGTTCAAAGGTGCTCGCCAAGTTAATCGGATGGGCTCTCCTAAGTGGAAACGTAGAGGTTTTCGATCAAAGAAAAGCTCGTATTTTGATACATCTAGTGAGGAAAGATCCTGCGCCAGCGGACTTCTTGAGGGTCAAATATTTGCTTAAACGGCAGCAGCCAAGTCCACTTACGTGATGACAAGTTTTTCAGCGGATTGCTGAAGCAAAACTTTTGCCTCTTGAACTACCTCAGAAACTCGGGGACGCGCTAGTTCTTCGGTCAGCCACGTTCAAAGGACAACCAGAATGTTACTCACATTTGGTAAAGAACTCCTCCAATACATCTGTGTAATCCTCATAGACCTTGTCAATGGTGCCCCGGAACTCCTTTGCGACGTTTTTGATAGTGGGTGCATAATGACGTCCAGGCCCGCGCTCCAAAGCCACTGCGTTTTTGATTGCAAGAAGTTTGATCGTCTTCGTAAGCCCGGCCTCCTTCCGAATCGAAGGCCCGTACACCTTACGCATGTGCGGACTACCGAGTCGTCAGCAAAGTTCCGCCCTGTTACGCAGAACGAGGGGTGCTCACTCCTCAACATTGCTTAAAAACCACCAATGTGAGGCTGTAGATATTACCGCGAGAGCAAAAACCAGCTTGCTGCCACTGATTAAGGCCATTCCGAAGAGTGCTGCGCCACTCATAGTTTTTTCTGGGTTGTTCAGATAACTGAGCCACGGAAAATAAGAGTTACAGATCAAGTACACCAATAATATTGCTCACCGATAGATACCAGTATAATCGAGTGTGGCTGGGTAGTCATCAATAAAGAAATCTCCGAAAAACCATCCTGTTGGAAGTGGTGAGAACCTGCTCGCGCCTAACTCGTGTAGAATTGCAACAGCGTACCAAAGACACCAAGTACATCGTAGGATTGGCTGGCTGTCCAACCATGCAACGCGATTAGCATCTGCGGTACTGTCAAACGGAGATCCCTGGAGTATACTGAGGCGACAGGCCACGCACCGCTCCAAGTATATGACGAAGCAAACCATCCCCATGGGACCAAGTTTGCGGCGGAGCGTATGTCTTCCATGCAAGGCCAATAAAAGATGCTGTGAAACGGAATGATTAATTTTTGATTGCGTTAAGGCCTCACATAGCTACTACTTACCGTAGGTCATGCACAAACTCAGGTTGTATAACCCTTTCCAGTTGGTGAACGCTTCTTCTAACGCTGATTGTTTCACATCCTCGCTGTGATAGACGTAGTGTTTGATAAAATGTTTCACATAAGCCTTACGTTCACTCTGGCTTCTCAGGAGAGAGCCGAGGCCGAAAGAATGGAAAATACGCCAAACAAGAGCGTGAACAAAGTGTACTGCGAGAGTACTAGCCGGAGATAGGGAAGGAGTGATGGCACTCCCGACAGCATAGAAAATGAGTAAAATAAGTTGGACGTCGCCAGCCCTAATATAATGAGTGCTTCCGCAGACATCTCGTGTTGAAGCTCAGATCCTTACCTCAATACGTCGATATTGTGGAATCCGATAGGATCCTTCCTGAAGTAGCGGGTAAGCAGATCATGTTGCGAGAAAGATTGCCGCCGCGCACGGCTGCGTCTGGCTTTGGAAGGGGGAGAGCGAGAGATGCTGTTCGGCAAAGGTGACTGTCTACCGATACCGAGCCGGTCGGAACGCCCAGAACGTGAAGGAACAGCGTCTTCACATTCAGCTTCGGTTTCTGTGTGGTCATCCGTATCTGTGGATGTTTCGACCTCCGTCACTGACTCATCGGCTTCATTGTTCAGCGAAAAGATTTCAGAGGCACCAAGGTCTGAAAGCTGCTCAAGGCCTGGCACTGTAGGAGTGTTGGCCTCAGTTTCCACCGCGTCCGTGTCCAGTGGTGGTGGTGTCCGTAATGACATCAGTTTTCTTTGGCCGTACATCCTCTCAATATCTATATGGGCGGAGGGGAACAACGTGAAAAAAACGTAATTAATGAAGAAGATAACCTACGAGGGTTTTCAAAGAAAACCAGAAAGCCGAACTGGGCGGCATGACACGCCAAGCTGGCAAACAAAACAGCATAGCTGCCGGCAATCATTGACAATCCGTAATACCCCGCGTATCCTGGATGGGAGATAGTCGATAGAAGCCACCAAACATAAACACGATCATTACGCTTACCGACTGAGTACATAGGATGAGGCGCCATCTCGAAGACGCCGTCAAATACCAATGCGCCCCGCTCAAAGAAGCAATCACCCCAATACCAGCCGTAGTCTTTCACGACATGATGCGCTTCGGTCTTCACCCAAAGGTTGAATGCGATGAGCGTGAGACCACCAGCCCATCTCAAGATGTGCATCCATATCGAAAGCCCTTCAGGCAGGCGGAAACAGGTAAATGCAAAAAGCGTGTAAGAAAGGAAATCACTTGAAAGAGGAACGAACGGATTAGTCGAATAACCAACTAAAGTAGAAAACATCACAAACTTCATTAAGATGACATCAACGAGTTGACGGAAAAGAAGCCATGCATTGTACTCAATTGGCAAAGACTTTGACCAAGCTCTGATTCAGCTATCCATGCAAAAGAAAGAACGGATCCAGTAAGCTCACATCGAATGAATAGTCTTTCCCCATCTTCCCCTGTAGTTGATTACGGATCCATGAATATATTAAGGGACGCTTGTTCTCGTCAAGCCAGCCGCGTTTTTGCACTTCGCGAACAATCCACCGTTTCTTGCTCTGTTTTGTCAAAATCCACCCAAGCCCAAGATCATAAGCACATCTCCAGAATGCAAAATAGAACATAAAAAATGCGCGGGCAGTGGTTCTTGGAAGTGAAAAGAAAAGTAGGACTTGCAACGCCAATAGAGACAAATTGAAGAGGTCTAGATGTGATTTTGGATGAGTTGGGTAAAATAGATTGGTCAAGACGTCGTATGTGGTAGGAACAGGGAACACTAGAAACGGAGTTGACAATAAATTGAAGATACTTATTGACGGTTGCGTGAAATGGAAGCTTCTCACCGACGCCAGCAGGAGTCTTGCCCCATACCACCTCCTCCGTCAGCTTATCCACATCGCATTCTTGTTTCTCCGACAGCAATGAGCTTTGGGCGCGCTGTCGTAAGACAGTGTCTTCTGACAGTTCACTCATCTATAAGCCAACTCGTGTTCGGAGGCGCTGGGATAATTCAACGGGAAAACTTCGATAGCTTACGTCAGCGTCAAGCGCGAAATACGCAATTCGGAACTGAGGTGCGGAGGGTTACTTAGTTAGATGGAAGGCACTGAGGTATGTTTTAGCCAGAAAAATGAACGCGCGGCTCCTTATAATGACGGAGAAGTCCACGTGTAAAGCGTGCGCCTTGTGTTCGGTTTAGCTCCGATCCCTTAATCCAAACAGGGTAAAGATACATCTTCCAGGGATATTGTACAAGAGAAGAGGGATGAGAATAAAAGGTGGGGAATGCAAGACTGATGAAATCACGCCATATCATGCAGGAACAGACATCAAAGCCATCATCCTCGGTGTATCCGGGGCGGTACTTGGGGCAACAGGTCCGGTCTTCCCGACCCTACTCGCTTGTCGCTTCAGAGAACCAGACCCAGAGAGCCCAGATTCACTGGGTCCAACACCAAATAATCCAAGCGAGTTGGGCGATGACCCGTCAACAGCTTCGTCGGGGGGCGAATAAAGAGTTGTAAGTGAAGCAGGCTGCTTTGGGGACGATTCAGCGGACTGAGGCTCTGAAGACTATAATAACATGTAAGTGCAGCACTATCATAGAGAAAGATAAAGATGCGCACTGGAATTGGCATTGGGGGTCGAAACGGCGTCTGAATTTTTCTCGACGTACTTGAGGAATGACTCCTTACCAGAGGCTGCGTTAATGAATTTATGCGAGGTTCGGGAATCGCACTAGGGACAATCTTCGCTGTTTGTTGCGATTCTGAAGTTGTTCGATCATCTTGTGGGGTCTCGGTTGCGGATGATATTTCCGGTTGCCCATTAAAATGACCTAGGTTCAGTCCCGAAAACTCAGTTTCAATCTTTCCGAGAGGAAGTGCAGATGGCTGAGGGAAGTTATTCGCCCACATGCTCCGAGTCTCCGGAGACGTTGGTGTATACCGGCCAACAGCGGGAGGAGCAGTGTCAATAGAGCCTGGATGAGCAAGAGGATCCAGAGATTCAGTCTTCAAACCAAATGGTCCCGGGGTGGAAGCATGGGAAAGAGCAGGATGGGCAGGCCCCTTTTCAGCGACGTCCACATTGCTGGCATTGGACGGGGTAACTATAGATCGAGCCTGTGACGTGTGAACTGGATGAAGATATAAAGGAATACATGAGGCAACACTACCTTGTGTGAACGTCCGGTGATTGATTGAGGAGGCGGCCCAAATTCAATCGGGACCGGTATTCCAGGAATCGTTTTCGAAGACTTGCCATCTTCCGAGGCCGTCTCCGAATTCGGAAGCAGTTTACTCTTCCACATCGATCTTCCGGATGGAGTATCCGTCGGCGGCGCATGAACGCGGTGCTCCACATGCTGCTGAGCCGACACCGACTGCTGCTTCGAAGGAGACAAGGGGACAAAATTGAAGGTGAGGCGCATTTTCGAAGTGCGAGAACTGGGCGCTCCACCTACCACAGACTGACGTCCGGTGTGGTGAGATCCCGAGCCCGAGCGCACAGACGCATTATCGTCTGGGACGGGCTCAAGGGCAACGTGCTGTTCTGGAGTGTCTGAAGCTATGTTCCACCCTAACGATGTGATTAAACCGGCTTCTTCAGGCAAAGCCGGGCCCCTGGCAATGTTCGATATTCGGTTCTAGCGAAAAATTAGAAAAAGTTATATGATCTCGAACGGACACAGGGTGTATACCTTCTCGGAAGAATTCGAACGTGGTGTGTGAGTTGGCCTTACGAACGGTGTGGCAGCAGTGGAGACACCACTTTCAGACAAAGGCAAAGGGGTTTTCTTCCAAGCCGACTCTCCGGTTTTTGCCTCTGATGCATCGTCCTTCCCACATGATGGGGCTCGCGAACTTGGGACCTTCAAAACGAGATATTGCAAACTAATGCGAAATTAAAAGAACCCTCACTTACAGTCGTGTTGAAGAACCGGGACGCTGGGACCACTTCTGGAGTTTCAATAGTAGGTGCATTGCTCGATTTGGTCATGTGCATTCCGTACTTTCCTTTGGTGACGCTCGCTGGAGTACTTCCCAAGTTTTCCGGAGGAGTCTGCGTTCCATCAACACCGGGACTCTAAAGAAAGAAATTGTCCGTTGAAATACCCCAACCATTGGGGGAGAAAAATGGACAGACCCTCTCAATAACCGTCGAAGACCACGATTGCGTGGAGCCAACTACCGATGTCCGACCAACTTCAGAGGGAGGCAAAGGTGCTTTCTTCCAAGCAGAAGTGGCTGCGCTCTCCCCACCTACCCTTGAAGCAACATCGTCCGCCTTCGATATTACATCGCTCCTCTTTGATGCAGCATCGTCCTTCGACATCGTATCATCCTTCCTCGATGCCACATCGTTTGCTCTCGCCGTCGGTGTGGCTATGGATGCACTCTCCCTCCTCCCATTTATCGTCCTTACCGACATGGCGGGAGTGCTCTGAACGATCTCCTGCCTTTCAAACGGCGAAGGGGCCCTGGGTATTGTAGACGTCTCAACGGGATCGCTCGTGTGAAGATGTGTTAAATTTGGTCTTCTGAAGGTGCTGACGATCGGGGGGATCATATCTTGCAATGGCGTATCGCCAAACCTACTGGAACGGCGCCTCCATGAACTTGATACGCTAACACCATCCTTATCATCATCGATGTTGTCGTCGACATCAGCTTTCTCTTTTGTGACGGAGGCCTCAATCGGGACGGGATTCGAGATAGAGCGTGGTAGTGGATGAACCGACTGAATTGGGACAGCCGATGTTTGAGGGGTAGCATGCTGGTGAACAACTGGTGGAGAATGTGGCCCTTTTGGTACCATGAATTGGCTGGGTGGACCTTCTGGAGATCGTATCCCTGCTGGACCCTATGTCGTTATCATGCTCAAATTAATTGCTAATCCGTGTCCAATATTCATTTCGGAAAGACTTGCTCACCGACGATACACGCGCTCCCGCGCCGCGAGTCGCGTCAGCTGACCCGCTGCCTCTCTGCGGCAGTGATCCCTCATGGTGAGCGGAAGGATGTTCATTGGAAGTGCCCTATAAGTAGGGCGAAAAGAGGACATTTCGTCAATCGCCTTTGATCTACACCAAATAAAGTGACTGATAAACAAACGCACAAGTATCTTGTCCGCACGCGTGTGCCGATCTTCGACACTGGGCCGTCGAGCCGACAAATTCGTCTTCATACTCTCTACTCTTGTCCGGCTGATATTGCTTGCCACTGGGACGATGGCATTGGGACTACTGTTGACTGGCTTGTTTGGAGGCGGATGCGGGTGAGGTTTCTACATGGGGTGATGACCAGGGTTCAGTGCCCGATAGTAATAATGATAGGTCAACGCACCATCGCAGGATTCAAACGTCTAGTCTCTTCCCACATAACGGTAGTGCGATTGTCCTCATCTTCAGAGTGTTCTAGCTCCTTGGTCATGTTGCGAAACGAGGGCCGTCGACGCACAGCCCCATCCTGTGGAGGCAGATTCTCTACTTCCAGTTGGATGTGCGAGCCAGAAATGTTGATAGAGGTGCCATTAGCGGTAGTAATATTGATGGTGCTGAATACAGTAGTGGTCGTTGGTGGTCGCGGTTCAAGACAGCATCAGATAAGAGCTGAATGTTGTGCTAATGATCTACCTTGTGTGTTCGGGACGAAGGGGTGCGTTAGGCCCGCGGGTATGAGGACCAGTCACAGTGCTCACGAAGCGGGACATGAAGATATCGCTTAATCAAAACAAAGTAGATACGAACGGGAAGCAACGCAGAGCTGAGAGAACCAGGGGCGGGAATGAAAGGAAAACGGAGCACAGGAGAGGAGACAGGGAGTTGAAGCGACAGAGGGAAGACGACAAGAAGGGGAAGGAGCGGAAAACAGGCAAGGTGCGTGAATACAACGTGGGCGTGGTATATATACATATGGGTTCAAGACAAACTCTAATGCCGACTGAGGATGTTTGAATGTTGGGATAACAAACACAGGAGCATGGTTGGAACCACAACCTCAAGTCCCTGCCTGGATGTCTGAAGTTGACCTGAAATTCAACTAATACAACCACAACCCTTTCTAATGCAATAAGGATTTGCATTCCAGACGAACCGAGCAAGGAACCAGCCTGAATAAGGAAGCGAGCATCGAGGCCGACACGAGGCATAACTCGTGGCCACCGCGGTGGGCCTCGCCGGTGCATCAGGATAAAACACATTGTAATAGGATTTAGCGCCCGGTCAAATGCAAATCTTAGTTTGCCAATAATCGATCAAAAATACAACAGCAAGATAATAACCACAGAAGGCGAAGAACAAGACATCGCAATTATAAGCTCTATTGGGAGGATTTAAGCCGGTCTCGACTGTACACGACAAAATCATCAATTATCGAAGGCCAAGCAGCTATGTTCAGAAGAGAAATCGGTAACTATGAGCCATCGCCATACGGCAGACGATAGAGGCCGAACGTACCATCCTCATCATAGTTCTCGAACCGGCTGTCTATCGACCTTATAAACTCGTAGAACTAGTTGGGGAGAACCACGGTGATGGGTCACGATAAGCGTTCAGACATCTCTCCAATCGGAAATATTGCACACTCACCATGTTCCAGACATCCTTGCTGATTCCTTTTCCCCCTTTAGCGTCTAAGAACTCGAACCACCAACCATTATGGTCCGATTTCCATCCATCCTCGCGCCTCAGCGCATCGCCTTCAAGGCCAATCGGCAGTAACATTGCCCAGAATGCTTTGGCATTCTCGACTGGAATACTCCGCTGACCGAGGGCTTTCGCAAAGTCGAAAGCGTATGTGTAAATGATTTTGAAGTACGCAGGTTCGCTCGACAACCGCGACCGCAACGAAGGGAGGACCTTCCTCATAGACTCCAGGGAGTCGCATTTGAGATTCTTCCATCCGTCCACCCATCCTGTCCGTGTGAATTCGCCCATCGATTTCGATTGCAATTCATGTGAGACAGCGAGAATTACCGCATCCTCCAAATCAAGACCAACATCTCCACAGAAGTTCATAGTGCCTTCGACCGTGATGCTATCCCCATCTTCATCGTCTACAGGAGTAAAAGGATCACAATGAGCACGCGATGATCGAACAATTGTGATCACACGAACAGGTGCCGAAGGGAGTTTCGGATGTACGAACCGGACACACCTTTGTATTTGTCAAATATATCTCCAAGCTTCTTTGCTGACGATTGCGCGTCCTTATTAGTATTTCCAGTCAGTGCAGCAAGCGCTGCCGGGTCATTGTACAACCCGTCAAGAGCGGCTTCGAGCCGGTAATTATGCTTCTTCAAGTATTTAACGGCGTCTGCTTGGCTGTAAGAATACGTAGATGCCGCATGAATGTTGATGTGAATCATCGGAAGAGCGATTTAGCTCGCTAGCCAGGACGGCGCTAAGGCAGTGAGACGAATTCATACTTACCCAGCACCGGTGACTTGACAAAACTGTGTCACTAGATTATCCTTACGATTTTGCTCCTGTCGCGCTTTCGAAGACTGACCGCCAAACAGGAACGACATCCAAACGCGAGACGGAAACGATCAAGTAAATGCCAACGCCGCAGATTAAAAAGGTAGCGCCGGAGGAAGAACGAAAGGGGCAATGTCAATTTCCGAGCTGTTCAAAGAGGATAAGGCACGAGTCACCATGGAGAGAAAATAGGCGATAGGGAGTAAGAAGAGGAGGAGAGTGAGGAACGTCGCGGAACGTACAAGCAGAGAGGACCCAACCCCCTGAAAAGAGTGCTTCCCCCTCTGTTGGACCGTATGGTGGAATGGCACGAAAGGCGTGGTCAGTCTGCCGCGCAACAACACACCACAACAGGAAGGAACGCAAGAGTGTTACGTAAGGTAGACAACCTTCTGCAGGCATCCATGAATTTCCGCAAAACACGAGATGGGAGCACTAATACAAGAGCGTTATAATTCACCATTGCCACAGGAGGGGCGGACAGAATATGGAATTAGGCAGATCTAAAGGAACGACGCATGCAAACTTAGTCTGGACCACCAACATCAGTTCCGCTAACTCGAACGCGAATGCTCAGGGGAAACGGTGTAATGACGTTTGCAGAATGGATGGGCGGTACAACAGAACGCCCCTTTTCTGACGAGGTTTTATTCAAGATGGTCTTCAATATTTCGGACAATTCCCCGGGCAGTGGATCCATGATCTCGCGACGTTCTAAGTTATTTCGATCAAATTCGATGGATAACATATTTTGAGTGTTTGAACTCCCACCTTTATCGTTCCGAGGCACTCGGATAGTGGTATTAATGGTCCTGTATTCAACAACTTCTCACAAAACTGCGGACGCAGCAACGAGGAGCCATTGAACCGCTCACCAAACCTCCCATGGGACATATTCCTATAGATTAATTAGAATATTCATCACGAAATATTGCACGACCGATGGCTCACCTCTGTCATTGAGAACCATTGTCGCTTTTCCCTTTTTTCGGAAAACGTTATAATCAGCTGTCCAAGCAAGTCAATCAAAAGCAGCCTCAATTCCAAGTCACCAAGGAATCACCTCGCCGCTCCGGGGAGATGCAATTGACAGTCCGCTGGAATCAATTGTCTTCCAAAAAAGGTCAACCTTATCGTTTATTTTGCGTTCGATATCAGAATCAGTTATTCCAGGCTAGAGTCACCGTTATTCCCACTAGTATGATTCGCCCATGGAACAGTGCATGAAGAACCCACGAAAGTTATGTCTAAGACTTCAATACAGCGAGGCTGAACTGTTCCAAACAAACGATGAAAAAGAATCGCGTGCAGAAGGGCCCTCAATACGTCTCGAGTCACTGCGCGATCCAATGTCTAGACACACTTTCAGATCCCTCCTGTGCATATTAGCCACCATGGGCGCTCGGGCTTACTAGATCGATCTTGATGTCATGGACTGCATCCATGGAGACAAAACGCGGGGGGTCGTCGGAGCCGCGCAATTACTGTCACCTGTCACGCATTTGAAATGTACATGCATACTAAACTCAAATGGATCGTCTGTTTGCCGCTAGCTAAAATACTCTGATAGGGGTTGCTGATCCCACGGGGAATCAATAACACAAGCAGTTCTCTTTGTAATGTCCGTGTTCTCAATATCCCATTGTTGAACCTCCTCTTCTTATCGAGTTATCTACAGGCTGCGAGATATCAGGGCCAAAACTAGTGAAACACCAGCTATTTTCATCTAGCGCAAATTCACCATTCGTCCCAGAGATACCGCCCAAGCCTCAAGGCCGTTCGGCATATTTTCAATGGGATTCAATGACCATGACGACGGGGAGTTGTCGATGAAGGGGCGATACGAGGCGGAAGGCGTCGGATGAGCTGGGGCGAATGCCCTATCGTTGATCAGCATAAGTGCGATAGTGCAGCACCTGCGGTACAACGTCTGACGGTGTTGCCGTGTCGTACCCAGGTGAGCAATTCAACAATGTATGCTAATACTAGGAGTACTTAATGGAGCTGTATCGTACCCAGTCGTAAAACGACGGGGACGCGAAGACAGCCTGGTGCCAAAACACATAGGATTGTACTTCACTACATCACTGCCTCATTATATTGCGGATGCGGTAATGGTGCCCCAGCCACGCCACTATTTGCGCTTAACCTCACGGCCCTGGGACCCAGGCTTCTCGACAGTCTCTGGGTCATCGTCACCCCGGTGCAGAAAGTCGCTGTTTCTCAATGCCTTCAACCGCTGCCCGTCCGCTAGAAGCTAGCTGACGAGACTGATGAGGAGACATCTTCAGATTACTTATAGTACATTAGATTGCATTGGTGCAAGACCGCTTTCAAAATCAGACAACTTCAGGCATTCCCACATAAAAGTGCCATGGCGCGCCCATGAGGGCCGCAAGCAAATAAACATCCTTGCTTATCCAATGTTGGATGGTTCCAATGGCTGCGACTGATCGCCGCTTGTTTGAGAGCTGGCTGCCGCACACACATTGCAGACGGGATATGCTAGAAACCTCACGGGCGCGATGCCATTTGAACCATTATTCGAGTCATGATTGACTAGGTCTGGGTGGAGGTCAGGTCACTTCCAGGAAGGAGAGTCTGGGATACGAACCGCCGGCCCGAGCAGGAGCAGTAGCAGCATTTCCCTGATGGTCGTTGCGCAGCTCGCGGCGCCTACAAACAGGCTAGGGGTTTTCATCAACAATCGGGTCGTCAAGCAAAGATTGTTCACGCATACAGACATAGTCGGGGGAGTCACGGTGGCGGGCTGATGGCTAACCTGCGGCATAGGTGCGAAAACTCTGAAAAGTGGGAGGGAAGGGCGAGAAAGGGATTCGTTGACGAGAGGGCACATCCCCCTCAAATTAATTTTATACAAGTCCATGATATTGCGCAGGTCTGGTTTAGCCGGAAAACACAAGCAAACGTACTAATCATGATCCAACAAATTGATTCTAATACGAAATGCTAGTGAGTGAAACAGCCCTCAGGCTGCGCAG
>NW_024067509.1:0-23112 GCF_015039405.1 Cantharellus anzutake
GCATGTCCTTTTCCACGTTGTGGAAATCGAAAACTCCAACTGAGCTTTTCATCAGATTAGAAATGTTCATCACTGAATCGGCAATCAGATGGTTGGAAGTCTTGAGCCTGCTGGGAGAAGTAAGGAATGCCTTGATTGCATTGGAGAGAGTGATTGTGTGGTGTGAGGTATGTGATCCATTTTTGACTTCCCAACTCCCGGGAGATACAGAATACCGGTTCATAGACTCGAAGCCGCCAATTACAAGGTCAGAATCTGGGGACCTCTTTACTCCAACTTCTATTGCAATGCCATCAATTTGCTCATCAATACTACGGAGTCATTTCGGCATCTGCTGGACATATTGCACACTCAGCTCTATCTCATTCGTCCGATGCAGATTGGCAAAGGCGATATCGCAAATCCTCCTATGAACACCTCCCAACAGTGCAAAGGCAGCACTCTGGGTGCCTTCACATCATTTCAAAGCATACTGACCGTGTTGTCTCGCTCTCATTCTCGTCTGATGGATTCAGGGTAGCCTCAGCATCCGAAGAACAGACGGTACGAATCTGGATTCAGTAACTGGGGAAGAACTCAACGTCCTCCGAGGGCACACCGGCTGGGTCAGCTCGGTCTCAATTTCATCTGATGGATCCAGGATAGCCTCAGCATCTTTTGACACCACAGCACGAATTTGGGATGCAGTGACTGGGGAAGAACTTAGGGTCCTCCGAGGGCACACCAACGGTCTCCGTTCAGTCTCAATCTCATCTGACGGGTCCAGGGTAGCCTCAGCATCAGATGATAAGACAGCACGAGTCTGGGATGCAGTGACTGGGGAAGTACTCAGGGTCCTCCGAGGGCACACCAACTGGGTCCACTCAGTCTCGTTCTCATTTGATGGATCCAAGGTAGCCTCAGCATCCGAAGACAAGACAGTACGGATCTGGGATGCAGTGACCGGCGAAGAACTCAAGATTCTCCGAGGGCACACTGACTGGGTCCGCTCGGTCTCAATCTTATCTGATGGATCCAAGATAGCCTCGGCATCCAATGACAGGACAGTACGAATCTGGGATGTAGTGTCCGGAGAAGAACTGAAGGTCTTCCGGGGGCACACTGACTACGTCCGCTCGGTCTCATTCTCATCTGACGGATCCAGCGTGGTCTCAGCATCCAATGACAGGACGATACGAATTTGGGATGCAGTGACTGGGGAAGAACTCAAGGTCTTTCGAGGGCACACTGACTGGGTCCGCTCGGTCTCGTTCTCGCCTGATCGATCCAAGGTAGCCTCAGCATCTGATGACAAAACAGTGCGAATCTGGGACGGTGTGATTAGGGAAGCGATATCCGTCAGCAATAATTCCATCCCATCTAATCCCCACCCGAGTTTGTCTTCCAACCCAATCACCGTTCCTAACGAGTGTTCATTTGGCAAAGTCAAACACGATACTGTGAACCGCATTCACCTTTTCCTCGGAACATGCGGAACCCCACATTTTATTGCCCCTACTCATACAAGCGATATCATATCCACCTGGGAGATTTCCCCTGATGGGCAAGCCCTTACTATCCATATGGAAGATGGGAATGTTCAGACTATTGAGGCACCGAAAAGATACCGTTGCGTTCAAGATCCAACATCGTGATTTGGGAGGTGAGTGGATTGATCTTAGGATCGATGACTTGGCCATTTTTTGCTCTTAGTGACTAACTGTCTTTTATAGGTCGCCCCAATATCGTGAACGCGCATTGGGTACAATTCTCCCCTTGCTCTATCCCAACCTTGCTCTTTCTTACCTCTGCTGAATCGAACTGGAAGGTGGAAGCATCAACTCGGCGCACAGTGTTCTTTTTAGCAATCACCCGATATCAAGTGGTACCACGGCCAATTGTAAGCTGTAATTCACTCTCCTTTGAAATCCGTCAAAAGGCAATGCTAGACTCTACATATATTTCTTCCTTCCTCTCGTGGAGAACCAAGCTTCCCCGACTTCCCCGCAACGATCTATGCGCATTTCCACCTCTTGCTTGCAATCTCTAATATTCTGTCGCATACAAAATGCACCCCCCATCGATATGCTCCCGGGTAGAGTACAGACCCCTGACCCCGGTGAATATACCTTCGATCGTGTCGTATGGTGTAGCATGTTCATCCCACCGGAACATCAAGGGAATGGGTATGTGGCCATATAATGCGCTTGCTTCATCGGTCTTGGCACTTCCTTGGAGCCTTCCTCCGCTTCCGATTGGGTTGTGGGCACAATCTCCCATCATGCCACTGGGTGACGCCGCTTTTGGGTCCTATACAATGGTGTTGGTTCGCAATTCTACAATTTTTGCAGGCCTGTACCTGGGAGCGAAGGCTGGGAGGTACGGGATCCCTGGAATACCCTTTGCGAAGTATCGAAGGTGGACGAGAATCCACGTGAATCGAATACCAAAATCAACATACTTTACTGGTCGCGGCGACCGTATCCGGGGGTGAGCACGAATCGTGGCAAGTTTCTAAGTGGGACCCTATTGGCGACTGACTGGTAGTCTTTGCACAGCGAATACCAGTATAAGCAGATATCGATGTTAATCCAACCACAATAAAGGCATCACTTTATATTGATCATTGTGATGGAGGGTATTTGATTGCGGAATTTTGATGTAACACCATGCCAGCATCGACTCTTTGCGCGCAGCGAACTGAACTGTTATCTCGTACTCTGTTTGGCATAATTGTTCTCAATGGCGCCGCCCAGGATTTTCCATCCAATTATCCTGTATGTTTCAAACTCGAGATAAGGAGGAAAGCCTTTGGATACTCTACGGTTTCAGCAAACTCTTCATCTGTGCAACTGGTAACTTTCCGCATTTCCACCGTGGGCTCGTGTGCTATCCCATACCCACCCGAGCACTGGGTGCCGATTTCCTTCGTGTACCAACTGAGCTGGCTTATCTGAAGGAGTGAGGGTGGTTCACATCGGGCCTTATCACCGCCGTACCCCCCTCTTATCATTATTGACGCGCCTCAGTCGAACTCGATGTGACTCTCCTAAATGTCTTTCCTGCTCCTCAATCGATGATGTAAATGCATGATACGACAACGACGACTGCATAGTCCATTCTCGCCTTAATCGGCTCGATCGCTTACTATACTAAGTACTTTTACTCTTACTCCCAGAAACCTACATGTCAGTCTAGAACTGGGCGGCAGGCGTGGTCGTACTTGGACTATGGTGGCATGACAACAAACCCTGAGCGGAAAATCTTCTAGTGCATCTAGTAGGACGTTTGGATTACAGTATGCCTCCGCCGTTCTCTTTTTTTTTGTCGTTTCAATTCGCTAAACCCGTTGGCTTGCTGCATCGAGGGAGGGGGATCAAGGAGTGCTGTTGGGTTCGATCTTCTGGTTCCTTCCGGCATAGTCTCTCCAAAAGGTCTTCCATCCTGAAAGTGGGCTCCTGGAGGCTCGCGACGGTGATGCCAGCTCGTGATAGTCCACGAAGAGTTGCGACTGAGATCCCAATGTTGAGCACGCGCGTGTTCGTTCTATGGACAGCTCGATGTTCCAAAAAATGATGGAGCAAAACTCGATGCTGACCCGGCCAACGGGCGGTCGGGATAACAGCCTCTCCGATCACATGCACAAACAAGACCGAAAACAAAATCGAAACCTGTTCTGACTTGGGCACAGCAAGGTAGCCATGTAGCTCGAAAAAATCATGAATCTCGCTGTAGGTCGCTCTACACTTCATCGATCCGTCCTTGAAGAAGCGGCCAAGGGGCTTCTGAACTATAAAGGCACAGGTATCGGAGCTTTCACATCGGTTGCCTAAGTCGCAACTGATCTCGAGAATATCTTGCACAAACGCATGCCCGTCGGGTATGTTCACGTCAGTCGTGACGAACTTGCTTCCCGTCATCACAGATTATACCCCGACTACCCAAGAAGGGTCTTGTTATGGATTATGTTGTCACTGGCTATTGGGGTTCTAGGGCCATGGAAGGGCTGGTCGAGGCTGGCCCATGCACCGTACATGCGGTCTTCGATGGGCGGGAACATTCAGCCACAGGAAATTCCATTTCGGCCACTGGGAATTGGAAAATTCCTGCGGTTGTATATTACTGCGACAACAAAACCGTAGATGATGTCCAGTTCGATGGAGATAAAAACAAAGAGCGGATTCAATTAATTTAACCTTCCACGCCCTCCCTCGTAATTCATCCAATCCCTCTAATCCTGTTCCCATTCGTTCTTGTCCCGACCATCGATGATCACGCAGTCGTATTCCCCGTACACAGAAGAACGTCGGACCCGCAGGGCTCGCCATTCTTGTGCGTCGAGATGTCAATAGTCCCTCAACTGACGAATTCATTGTACCCGATTCCAATGACACTCGAGTATGCCACGTTAGCTGAATCAAGTATAATACCTCGCCAATGTTCAGCATGTATGTGTCCCTCTTGATGGCACTTAAAGCAGACCGGTAGTGAGCTGCTAATGGTGAATGGTACTCAGTCTCGGGTGAATGACGCAAAGAGAATGGCGCCAACAAGAAGCTGGTATGCACCAGTGGCTCGAATGCAACAGGAGAAAATATGAAACGGGTGTTGAAGCAACAGCTCAGTAGGCGGCGGCAGACTCTTTTATCGACACAAGCACATGTAAATACAGATCAACAGCATCGTTATCCAACAACGAGCGGAGCGAAAGGTCAAGCGAAAATAAAGAAAGGACAGATCGGAAAATAAGAGATCTACAGAATGAGTCGACCGCCGCCGTCTCTCAATAGCACGAATCAAAAGGAGGACTGCCAACTGTTGTGGCAGAAAGAAAAATCAGAAAAGTTACATGGGTTTGAAGGCGGAGAGAGAGCATCGAATAAGGGATGGGAGCCGCAGTCATATGAATGTTACGTTCGAGGTTCTTGGGGAGGGCAACTTCGTGAAAGAGGTCACCGGAATGGGACTGAGAGGAGTGGAAGCTCATCGCTAAGTGCTGGCATTCAGTGAGAGTCGGCATAATATTTAACGCGCGATGCTTCAAGTTTTGTAGGAGGAATTTGGATTTCACTGGCTTGCAGGCTGCCATCGATGTCTCTTTAGTCAACGCAAATTAACATTCATGACGCATAATGGCGCCGAAAAGTTAGGGTGGCTTATTCGGCGATACCAGGCTTAACGTTAGAGCGGAAGGTTCGCGAGGCATTGGCATCTGACAAGTGGATTTTATCACGACCGAGTCGATGGACGTTCTATTATCATGCCCCCAAACATTATATCAACTCTGTCATGTGAACGGTGAATCTGGGAAAGGACTTACAATATTGTTGAGACTGTCTTCGTACTCGGAGCGATGGACATTCACCATGATACTACCCTTGGCTGAGTTCGTCTGATGTAGGATAACAGTCAGTGTCTTTACTTTTCTGCCACAGCCAGACTCACAAGTGCTTTTGGCTCGTCCCGTTGACAAGGAGTCACAGTCACAGGCTTCTTCTGAGCAGATCGTAATTCGTCAAGAGGGATATTTGGTCCCGTAAATTCGCTTAGCTGCTTTCGTACTCTTGACCGCATGTGCAAGCTGGTGGTGCATAAGGAATCCTATCAGTGAGGATGTCCAGAGAGGAGAGGAATTTTCTCGTGCTTTACTTTGTGAGCATTGAGATGGGATACATGGGACCAAGGGTCTAGAGATGTTCAGCAAGCCTCCCAGACGACGTATGAAGAATTCCAGGGAATATGCTTACAATTGCGAACACAAGAGCCCAAAACGTGAAGCCGTGGACGGTGAACTAAAATTATGATCTCAGTCTGATGCTTTCTGCTGGAAGAACAATTGTAGCCTATACTTACGATACCTAACACCAAAAGAGATTGAAGGCAGGTCACACCGCCCGTAGCTATAGCCCAGTATACCATCGTTTCGATGGCACCGTCCGTTCTGTTACGAAACCAGTTTAGTGCGGACGCGATACCCCTCGATCATTAACTCGCCCTTTGAAACCAGTCTTCCGGCGCCAGAGCAGGTGCGTCATCAATACTGCTATTGTAACGTCAGCTGTTGCCTGACGGATTACAAAAAAAAAAACTGATTAGTCCAGGCATTAAAAAGAAGAGGACCACACACCTGTAGCGCTAGCCAGACCGTGGCTGTCCACGTCCACTTCTGGGCGAACTTTGGGAAGTTCAATACTATGTCTCTATCATATCATTGTCAAATCAGAATGGTGATAGAACGTCATCGACAAGGGTGATGACGCGTACCCCACCGTTGAAACCGCTGAGATAGAATTACACGACTAATGAGGGTTCTGGGAGTGGTAACGTAGGCTTCGGACTCACTTATGGAGAAAGCTGTCAGCAACTCAGACTTCAGTTCATGATCATGGGACGTTCCGGCTTAGGGGACTTACCAAACTGGATGAAAACAAGAGCTTGCTACATATGGTTGCGCAATGGGTAAGCATCGTTGCGGCTGATCTGAGAAGGTAATAGCCAACGTACCATGGGTGCAGCGATATAAGAATTCGAGGAAACTAGCAACAAGGTGACAAACAGTCACGGTGGAGGTTATTGATTCCTAGAAGAACTCACAGGACCAAATACGGGACACGAAAAAAGACTGGACGACAAGGGATGCTACTGCTGTGGCCACTGAATATGAGGAAAATTCCCTAAGAGAAGCGTTGAGTTGGAGGAATGATATCGCTCGATTATGGAAAATGATTACCAAATCGCACGTCCCAGTGCAGCTGGATTACGGATCAGCCACCACCACATCGCCTTGGTCATAAAGGCTCTTGAAAACAAGAATCACAAGTCGGTCGAGACAGGTATACTTTAGAGCCACTGATATCACTCACGCTTGAAATGCAAAGGCGACCCTTCAGGAGCGGAGAGTTATCAGAATTGATCTTCCAGTCGCGCAAAATGCACTACGAGAGGGAACGAACCAAAGAAGTCCGATCTATTGTCACACCGAGCGCATCAGTATCGTCAAACTGGAGTCAACAATTGATGAAGAACATACTGCGAGCCGCGTCCATTTACTATCCTGAGGGAAACGCTTGTAATAAAGGAGAGTTTGCACTGTGAGTATCCCGAAAAGACTGTAACCATCGTAAATGATTCGGTTCGGGCACCGGTTTCATCTGAAAATAGCATCCTTACAAGGTCGAGACGACAGTCCCAACGAAAATGCCACCCAAGAAGCCCTCCAAGACACCCGGGATGTGAACCATGAAGAGCGAACAGGTACAGAAGCAAATGACCTATTTGCACTACCGCAAGGAGAGGGAGCGTGGACTGTTGACTTGCATCGTAGCTCGTGTATAAGTGACCAGAGGTTGATTGCACATATTGGCCAATTGATGGCTTGATACAAAGTAGCTGGGCTTGTCTCATCACTGACCGACTTGTCGAATCTCGAAAGTTCCAAATTAATATTATGTAAATCCCGGTCAATTCAGTATTATGTAATTGCCGCAAAGTCTAATGTCTGATCATGGAACTAAGTGCGTGAGACACAATAAATTCGGCCAACTCCGGTACAATACAGCTAAGGCGTGACTTATGTAAAAGCCATCCTCCACGTGCCTGAAGCAGCATACTTATGTCCGTGAAACGGTGCCTTGTTTACTATGAAACCCAGCCTAAAATTTGGCATGTAGATGACGCGAAATACTATATACATTTTTGATGCAAAAAGAAAAGGGTAGTCCAGTGTAGGAATTGCAATTATTGTAGTGTTAGTTCATTCCCACGGCCTCTGTCAACCAATTCAATCATGTATTCGTTATGGGTGAATCACTTTGATGGAAGTTCGATACATAATTGATGTGTGTATTTGTGTTTACATTTACACTTCGCCGACGTTGGTCGTCGATTACCAATTGCATTTGCTTCGCAATTGATGATAACTGCATAATTCACTCCCGTTAGCTCACACCCAGTCGTCTCCCTAAGTACGACTTCTGCGTGGAAAACACAATTGTGAAGAATGTACTGAAGACAGTAGGGGAAGAGTGTTCTGAAATGGTGGTAACGCAAAGAACGAAGACACGATGTCACATCCAAAGCCAAACGTCGAAAGGCAGTTGTGAGAAGAGTGGCGGGCCCTTGCCGCGACAGGCGGCGTCCACCAGTTATGTGGGATTGCCGCTTCTGCCCCCCTTTTTTCACTCCGCAACTCCCCGCTTCCAAACATACACAGAGGCGCGGGTGTTCCAAAATGAGAACGTTATTGCAAGGTGCAAAAAAAAAAAAACGGTGCATCCGGCCAAGTGGGTCCATACCCAATTTGGGAAAATGGCGGTCGATTATCATTGATTTACTGCTATTTTTGAACGATCACATGACTTTCATCAAAATCGGAGTTGGCCGAATATATTTGTCTATTTGTCTATCGATTTTTTTTGCACGTTCGTACCCCGAGCGGATATACTTCATAAAAATGCAAGTGCCATCAGCGCTCATTGGCTTAACATGAGAGCATGCCTAGCCGCAGCCCAGCGTTGAAGTCCGAAACCAGTAGGCAACGGGCGTTTGCTACGCTGACCAGTTAAGTATGCTCTCAATTGGAGGCTCGAGAATTAATGTACTCGTAGGCGTGCTCCATCGCAAGCCTCAACGAACCATTGCTATATTCTTTTGCGCTGGGCCAGGTTTGTCGCCGCAATGTAGATCACATTTCTTCTCTTTATTGAATCGAGAAGCTGACGGTGCGCCTGGGCAAGTCGGCTATGTACGAGATCTCGACTGTAACATGTGCAGAGAGGTCGCAGCAAGTCTCCGTCACTGCTCATTTCGTGTTTTGGTAAGCAAACTTTGGTGGATTCCTCCTTATAAAATACCACAGAATACTCAACCGGTAAGTCAAATTCTCTACATTCGGTGGTGGTTCCACAAGCCGAAATCACACAGCCATGCAATAGCGTTGACATAGCGATAGTTATCTGTAACTGTCTGGAGAGACTTAGGGCCATGGATTGAAGTTGGATAGATGATAACGCACAGGTTTGATATCGTCGTCAAGTAGGCCAACCCCTGACCAACATCGTGAACCTAGACCAGGGCTATCAGAACATATGCTCCAAGTATCATCATACTCACCAAGCCTGATCAATCCGCTCCTGGGTGTCTCACAAGATATTCGATATCAAGCATACAGTTAAGATATCCTCGAAGGATTTTGGTGCTCTAGACCATGCCATATCTTCGCCTCACTCTTGAGCAACTAGAATAATGAGTCAGCCAGCTGATAGGTCAAGAAGTTATCAAGACATACTCTATGAAGCACCTGACTCCAAGACAGTTACCGCCGCGTTGAGCCCTTTCGGGCAGTAGTCTATGTTCATTTAAGGATTGAGAAGTCATGATCCCCCCGCTAAAAAGCATCAATAAAACGCGCAGTCCCTACATATTTCCCCATGTAAACATTCCCAAAGCCACCTCACTGTGACTTCGAGGAGTCTGCTAGTCTAAGGATGCCTTGGCTTCGCCATAAGGTTCGAACACTTGCTCTGACGGTGGCGGCCCAGTTGGAGGATATGTTCTCTCATATGGTTGGGTGCTCCACATGTACACTCCGCCCTCTGTGTGGATACCGAACCGGTGGCAGTATTCGCCCAGGTGTGCGTGACCGGTGCGGAACTGGACCATCCTGCTGAAGGTTTTCCGGTCCAGCGATTTGAACCTGGTGGCGGGTTTAGTCGATGGAGGGTTTTGGTTTGCTGTGTGGAATCCTGGTCGGATCGGGATGGGCGTACTTGCCCAAAGTTCCTTCCATTCTTCTTCCATGTCCTGCTTGTGCAAGCTTTATACATAGGATAGTGAGTGCCAGCGGGGTCCGGGCTGAGGCGGGTGGCCAACTCGTCTGCGCGTTCGTTGCTCTTGATGCCACCGTGGCCGGGGCACCAGCTTCTCGCGACCTTGAAGTCGTCTTTGCTGTGCAGGCTCAGGAGCCTGCACACTGCCTTCCTAAAGGTCCGGGTGTGTTGTTGGGCTTCCCTTGGAAGATGCGGTCGATCACGCTCGTATTGTCTGAGTAGAATACCATGTTTGACGGCTTGTGGGTGCGCGTTCGATGAAGCGGCGTGTCTCTTCCCCCCGCCCCATTATTTCCGTGTTGAAGGCTTCTACGTAGCCGCCCATAGATTCATTCCTCCTGTTGAGTAGCCCACTACTCCAAATCCTGTATCTTTTTCCTTCTCCTTCTTCTGTGAACTTGGATCCATCGGAATACACGAAGAGGAGAAGTCTGGGTCGGATTCCCCCTTGTACGCACGGTGTATAGAATTATTGATAGAGCACTTGGGCAAAGTGACGCTGTCACCGTCAACGGGGCCGCGGCTTCCGTTACAGTTAGAGAACCACCCCAAACGCTATTTAGATAATGCGAATTGGTCACAACTCACCCTGAAATACGGACTTTGTGAGGTTCAAGCTGCAAAAGGATGTGCAGACGATATGTTCCCCCTCCGTCCTCCCTCTATCCCCCTACCTTGTGGACTTTACGCGGATCACCTTCCCAGCCTCTCAGCTCGCGTACCCTCTCTTCGTGTTATAATGGCGGCATCGCAGCCCGACATCCTGAGCTATACTTACCACATATGCCCTGTGATTGCTCCAGGACGAAGTGTCAATACGTGGACCATGCCATTTCCCTGAATGCTGAGTCCCCCACCTTGTGTGGTTGTTGTGCAAGGTTTTCTGGCCATTCATCTCCTGTGCAGCCTTGAGGAGCTCTTTAAGGCAGCGGAACCACGAGGGAAAGTATCAATCGGATTTTCGATGCACTGATACAAAGCAGTTCTTGAGGGGACATGCTGGAGGATCATTGCGATCTGGGACTGTGGACCACAGCTATTGAATCAACTCAGACAGTGTCCCCCACCGCTTAATTTCGCTATCGTGTTCATAGCGTTGCCTTTGTCAGGCGATGTTCCGTTAAGAGACTGGCAACCTTGCAATCGATTCCAAGTAGGGCAGTCCCAATCGTGTATGTTCGTAGGATGGTGAGCAGAAGTTGCCGTGTCCATTCCCTTCATCGTGGACGTGTCATGTGCGTAGCGTTATATACAGGAAGGCCAAAGAGAAGTTTACAAAACTATATACACACGAGAAAAAGAAATGACCTAATAGCCCCAAGCCCAATCGAGTGGAAGATTCCCATTAGCACAACGTCCGCCATTGACCACCTACTAGCCTTATGGATAATCGTAAAACCTCGAAATAGCCCAACGCGAAGCACTAATCCCTCCCACCTTCCTCCTCATCTACATCAACCAAGCCCAGAACTTCCCCCAGAAATTGTCCGGAGGTGGCTCGTCGTAAGAATCCGCCTCAATCTGCGCAATCCCGCTCACAAAATCCATGTTCTCCGGAGAAACCACCGGCGTCTGATACATCACGAACCTCCCAATCAAATACATCAACGGGAAAAGCGCCAACGGCAGATAATTCGTAACGAAATTAGCCGTCGACCAGTTACCCTTCAAGAACACGCTCCAACCGGAGAAGAAGCAAACCAGCAAAGTCCAAACCATCCCGTACCATGCTGCGAAAGGTTGTAAACCGGATGAGAAGGGTAATTTGGAACGATCGAATCCTTGGGCTCTGAGGCCAGCGTAGAATCGGATATAGGTGAGACAGATACCGAACCAAGTCATGAGACCCGCGACGGCCGTCATGTTCGCGAACCAACCAAAGACTTTACCCGCCCCTTTCTGTGTACCCATGAAAGCAAGTGTACAGAATAAAGCACAGAAGATGACGGAGACGTAAGGTAAGCCTCGCCGACTTGTTCGTGCAAAGATACGAGGTGCATTTCCAGAAATGGCCAGTCCGTACAGAGCTCTCGAAGAGGTGTACAAGTCGGAAGAAGCAGCTGACCAAGCGGACGTGAGGAGTGCTGCGTTGATCACGCTTGGTAAACCCTTGATCCCAGCGTTCGAAATGGCAATGACGAAGGGGGACGAAGCCGCATCCGATGTGAGACCAAGCCTCTTATCGGTAAAAGGAACAAGCCATCCAATCACAAAAGTTCCACCGATGTAGAACAAAAGGATACGAATGTAAACCCGTTTGATGGCTCGTGGGATGTTACGACGAGGGTTTTTGGCTTCTCCGGCTGCGATCGCGACGATCTCGGTTCCGATGTATGAGAAGCCTGCTTGCGTCATAACGGACCACCAGCCCAGAAAGCGACCCTTGACTCCAGGGATCTTGTGAAACTGGGCAAAGGGACCAGGGTGTTTCCAGTAACGGAAACCAATGCGGTCATGATTTGGACCTCCACCTAGGTCAATGATGATACCGAGAAGCTGGGGCACATGCATAGTTTTGGAGCAGCAGTGGTAGGGGTCAGTATTGATGAGAGGAATGAAGAGAATTGATCACATACGATCAGAGCAGTGATGGTAATGACTTTGATGGAAGCGAAGACGAATTCAGCTTCACCATATGCACCCGCGCCGAGCCTAAAGGATAAGGAGAAGTATGAAGAGAACGTGACCGTTAGCACCCGCTTTCACTTCACGCTTAGGGCGAAACGAGAAGCATGATGAGAGGCAATAAACAGGCGCGAATGGTGAGCAAGACATGTCATCTCACCCGGGGGAGATGAATAGGCACTCAGGGGTGCCGGAAGACTGACTAGCCTGAATGCGTGGGCCTCATTGCACAAATTGCATATGGTGTACAAATGGGGGAAAGGGTCAATAAGCACTTACAAGTTAATAACGATGACTACGAAGAGACAAATGATGATCCAGACGGCATCGTTCACCTTGTGCTTTTCCCAGTAGTCGATGAGCACAGCTGCTGCACTGAGTTCGGCTGGCAATACGATCACCCTATCGAAAAATCAAATTCCGAGGGTTCGAGATCAGCGATCCGTCGAAGAGGATTTTCAAATTCCGATTTAAAGAGGAGGTATATTCAAGATCACCCACAACCTCCCACAACAGATGTGATAGTCATGATGATGATGGAGGAATATGGAATGGAGAGAAGTAGAAAAGGTAAAAAAACCTCTACCCACCAGTTATACCAGTAATTCCACCCCATGGCGAATGAGAAGGCAGGATTGACAAAGCGTTCAGCAAGTTTGATGTGGCCACCGGGGATAGGAAGATAAGCGACCATCTCTCCCAAGGAGATCATGACACAATAGCAAATGGACCCCATGATAGAGTAACCGAGGAGCAGACTGCACACGAACGGCAGGAAACGAGCACGAATAAGGATAGTTGGACCATTGCTAGTTCGATATGCTCACCCTACTGGCCCACCATTTGAGAGCGCACTCCCTGTCCCAAGGAAGAGTCCTGTCCCAATAACACCACCAATACTATAATAAAGGAAAGGGTGTCAAGTCAGGACCTTTGAAATGCAAACATGCGATTACTTACCTTATCATGGCAATATGGCGGGATTTGAGCTGGCGCTTGAGCGTGTCCTCCTGACCATCGGGGATAAACTCCTCGCCATAGCCGAAGTCGGAGGGGGTTCTGTCCTTCTCGGGATCTTTTGGCTGGTACGACATCGTGAAGAGGGCAAGGGAAGCGGGGGATCTAGAGAAGGGGAAGCCCAAGCCATCAAGGCTCTTATAAGCGGGTCTGGTCTATTATTGTTAGTTGATCGGCAATAATACCAGCCAGTCGGAAACGTCTGAGGCTGAAGAGGAATAAAATGCATGCTGCCAACGCGGGAAAAGTCGCACAAAAACATTTTGATCCAGTGCGAAGAGTGAGTCCATGTTATGTGTACCCAACGGTTGGCTGTCGCTGGTCAGATAAAACTGGATGGAATACGACCAAGGGGGGTTGAAGTCAGCATGTGCTGGAACGGATCGGGTGGTCGTTGGAGCCGACGCAATAGCCAAACTAGGAAATGGTGTCGCATGGGATGTCTTATTGATTAGTTACCCCGCGTAACCACATCATTTGCTACCCGTCGTTTGAGGTGTTTTGATTTTCTGGTGTTGGGAAATTAGTGGGACCGGCAACGTCGCATTAACTTTGTAGTACCACGTGATCTAATCTGCGTGCAGAAAGTGGCAAAAAGTCTTTCTCCCGATCCATCATCTCAACAACACTTTTCACTATCAGAAAACATGTAGATAGTCTCTAATCGTCAATATCTCATAGGTTCTGGCTGTTGGAATCACCGATTTCATATGCTCTATCAGCATTGTTTTCTCTGACCGGACCAGGCATATCGATTGCATGTTTGGTGGCCGCAACTAGGGCCACCTCTTTCTCCGCTTCCCTGGTCATTTGGATCTTTGTTCATGAAGCCACCTACGAGCATCTAGTTGCTCATCCAATATCTTGCCAGTTACGTTCTTTCCTGCGACATACCCCATTTTTCCCACTCCAGATCATTCCATAGAACCACCACACCTAGAAGATCTTCCTTGCATCTGGCTTTCTCTGCCCTTTCAGCCTCCTTCCTCCGATTTCCCTGTTTTTTCTTGTTGTTTTGTACGGGAACTTCCGATGAATTGAAATATGAGGTGCCAATGATGGGGGCGAAATGAAATTTTTCAACACAAAAACACTCTTCTGGCAATATGAAAATCATCTTAAAATGAGGCTCTCATGAGCGCGTTCCAGGCATTTTTTCTATTTTTGGCCTGGAATATGCCAAAACCTGGATTTTCATACCCATATCTCCATATCTAGCGTGAAAGAAAAAAAATTGGCTGGTTTGTGCTCTTCTTTAACGTTACACGATGACATTTTCTATATATCACTAAACCCCAAAGGTGCAGTAGAGGGAGTTACATCCCCTAACATTTTACCCTTGCTTCGAGACTATGAATTTCCGCACGTGACTGTATCAGGGCAATTGCCTATGGCTTGCCGACCCCCACAATATGTACAATGAAAGATTCGGACAACTCCGTCCGGAAAGCACGGCACTGACCTATATTTCCTTCGATGTACATACAGAAAAATAAACTCAAAAAGCTTCCACCTCCGCACCCTGCGAGTATACTCCAGCATCAGTTTTGGTTAAATGGGGATTTGTAAAGTGAATGTCCTCCCAATGCAGCTGTAAAGCCGCACTCATCAGCCAAACATCTATCTACTTGAAGTTGGGGAATAAATGGACACACGAAACACTCAAATTAATGTTGTCCCCCACCACCATGAAACCAGTAGAGCAAAATCCAGAAAGCCCTTAGAATCTGTTGGAAAGCCCAGAGGATTGCATCATGCTTTCTCTGCCATTTCCGCAGTTGGATATCCCGTTGCAAGTTTGACGAGAAATTAAGTACAAGGGCTTGCATTTCCGACACAGCAGAACGTGGTCACTCAAGTAAGCCGTCCGAAAGCCGCGACAGCAGCGGTATTAATTGGATCTTTCCGAGACCCCCACGTGATCATGCTTGCACAGCCCGGTTTACGGCCCAAGTCACATATCCAGCAACTTCGAAAAAGTCCTTCTGCTCTGTTGTAGATCCGGTCACGCTGACTCTAGCACTTATTCTTTAAAGAGCTTTGACTCATCTACGTCACCATCATCCCCCATCTGTTCTCTTACGCTTTGAGGCCTTTGGACTGTCATACCATTTGATCCTGATGTCCAACGTGCAAGGGAATTGGATACGTACGTCCATTTAATATCTCCTTGCTATGTCATGAGGACAGAGCGTGCGTGCGGGAACACCACATATTTCGAAGAGATCGCGATTTCTGTGAGGCGGTAGTGGTGGGAATGTGCAACGGTGGCAACATCATCCCAAATGCAAAACCGCCACTCTTTATCTCTTGATCTTTGTTGTCATTCGAGCTAACGATCCATCCATTCCCCTAAATTTGCTACAGAACTTGAGAAGCTTGGAGAGGGCACGTATGCAACGGTCTTCAAGGTACACTGTTCAGTAGTTTTCACTATTCGATGGTCTTCCCTTTTATGTCGTTTAAAATGGTTGGGCATGTTTTGAGTGGGTGGCGCAAATCGGAGTGCGCATGCGATGGCACCAGTTCACGTCTTGTCGCTGCCGACGTCACAACCACTCTAAACGCCTTGACCACGTTTCATCCTATCCTCGCTCCTATGGGCCCCATCCGCCTGATCAACCATTTCATGATTTTTCCTTCATTTTTTTCCCTTCAGATCTCACAATCTTTGTACCACCCTAAATATTCTTACCCAAATATAGGGCCGGTCCCGTATTACCAACGAAATAGTCGCCCTTAAAGAAATCCACCTCGACGCAGAAGAAGGGACGCCTTCAACAGCCATCCGCGAGATCTCTTTGCTGAAAGAACTCAAACACATCAACATCCTTCGCCTTCACGATGTCATCCATACTGAAACCAAACTCATTCTGGTTTTCGAATTCTGCGATCAAGATCTAAAACGATATATGGACACAAGAGGTGAAAGAGGAGCGTTGCATCCGGACACTGTTAGAAGCTTTATGTATCAGTTGCTGAAAGGGACGGCATTTTGCCATGCGAATAGAGTGTTGCATAGGGATTTGAAACCTCAAAATCTATTGATCAATAGGAAGGGGGAGTTGAAGTTGGGCGATTTTGGGTTGGCGAGGGCATTTGGTGTACCGGTGAATACGTTTTCGAATGAGGTAAGTAGGAATCCCAGCCGAAAGGTTGATCATTTCATATTCATCCCGTCGCCAAATTTTTTGTTAGGTCGTTACTCTGTGGTATCGTGCCCCCGATGTTCTCCTTGGCAGTCGGACATACTCTACTTCTATCGACGTTTGGTCGTGTGGGTGTATCTTCGCGGAGATGATCTCGGGTGTGCCTCTCTTCAGAGGAAGGGACAACCAGGATCAGCTTTTGAATATCATGAGGATTATCGGCACTCCTGACGATCGAACGCTGGGGAATATTGTTTCTCAATCGGTGAGTTAGGCCGTGGCGTGATCATTTGTTCACTTTCAATTTTTTATTTCGTTTTGTGTTCGGGCGAGGCTTTCCCTCGCGAACCTTACGAAGACCTTTTTGATCTCTCGGCCGTTAAACCCTCTTTAGGAGGAATCTGCGATCGACATTCAACACGAGCAGGTCTTACCAACCTTCGTTCCCTTCATTGGAAGATGGATATTCATTAGGCCCTCAGCCACGGGTGTATGCGGTGGTTGGGGTTGATGAGACTCGACTTCATATCCGACTATTCCCCCCATCACGCATTGCGCTCTTCGTTCACACCAATCCCGTCCGCAGCGGGGGTGTAACTGGCCCTCGCTTGGTCTGTATCTTGTTTAAGAGGATTTCCATTAATTAATTCCCTTTCCATCCGATGGATCTTCCTCTCTTGGTTCATTATTAACATTCCCAATATTAGCCCGAAATCGTCATCAAGACTTTCCCACGATACGCCAAGGTTCCCTTCTCCCAAATTCTTCCCAAAGCATCCCCCCAAGCTCTCGACTTGCTCGATCGTCTTCTGCAATTTGACCCTGCTAAACGGATTACTGCAGCAGATGCACTTCGCCATCCATACTTCACTTCGGCCTTACCCACCCCTCCGTCCATTCCTCAGGGCCTAAATGCGTACGCACCCCCTGGGCCTGTGCCCGGACCCGCGGGTCCGGCTGGACCATCAGCACAAGCTGCAGCACCCGGACAAATGGGACCTCCAGCGGCGTATTATCCACACGGCGGTGGACACCCTCCTCCACCTGGAGCTCATGGCGGTATGCCTCCTCCCCCTGGTCCTGTACCTATGTATCCTGGTTTTGCCCACCCGAGTATGCAGGGGCATGGACACCCTCACGGACATGGACACCCTCATGGACATCCTCATGCGCATGGATTAACTGGAGGTGTTGCTGCCCCTGTGGCAATGACCATGGCGAATTTGGCGACCGGGATGCCAGCGCCAGACGTTCAAACCATGGTGTATCAGGTACTTCATTTTTTTTTTCCCCGTTATTGTATGGGATGCTGAAAGTTCCCGTCTTTTCTGATTGCGATTCGGTGCGGAGCAGGCTCAACAGCAGCAACAACAGCAACATCCACAAACCTATGCACCACGTGGTGGATATCCTGGAACTGGATACCCAGGCGCTTAATATTCCATCACAGCCTTATGCGCAACAACGAGGGCGTTTGAATGAGCAATTGAGATAACGACGATTCTATTTTTACAGGCGAATCACCTAATTAAATGCATCGACGGGCGCGACGCCGAAGCGACCAAGTGGGTTCTCATGGTTGGAAATCTCGAAGTTTGTGCTGGATATACCCTCCTTTCTCCTCCCGTATCCCCGAGTTATCGGGCCACTTTGCTCTGTTCACATACTACCGCCCTGTACTGTATATGTTTTTGCCCATTCTGTATTCCCCCTGCATGACTCAGACGCTCTGACGAGTCTCTGGCTGAGCTTCTTGTCTTTAGCGTGGAATACTGTAATCAACTCTGTAACAACAAGCGAGGTGCGATAACATTTAGGGCCGCAATCGTTCTTCCACACTTGATGATAAATAGAATTCTACACTAGATCCTGGTGCCTACCGCGGTTACTGATCTTCCAGTCGACGTGCTCAGCGTATCATGAAATGCGAAAAGTGATTAACTAATCTATCACATGGATAGGGGTCTCCCATCGCTTCAGTTCATTTGATGAGCTAGCCTAGCTTGAAACATGTCTTCACTGTACGGAATATCGTGTTGTACACACAAAGAATAATGACCCCACAGAGCCTTCGCTTGGGTGGAATCGAAAAATTACTTATGGGTATATCAAAAGATAAGACGAAGGTTAGAACCAATAGCGTTAAATAATCATTGATGGGGTGGCCGTGAGCGACCGGCACCGAGTCTGCTCGGCTGGTAGCCTGGCTGCTATCAAATTCTCTCGAGTGTCTGGGTTGGTTTGTACGAAAGCTCGCTTGAACCAACCCACCGGCCCCGCCTAGCGATCGCGATAGTAGGGTACGCAGGTGATCTGAGGGTTGATAGTCATGAACCGTGACCCATGTACTCACACGCACGACCAACTCCAAATTTAGCGTGACACGATTTTGCCGGATGATGAACCGCAAATGCATTTTTGAACCAACCCTTCACTGAGACCAATGAAACAATATCATGATTTGACCTCTCCAAAACTTCAACCTTGGAATGCGAGTTGCACGCGCAATTTGGATGAGGAAATGGCGATTTTCCATTTTTGAATGGAAATATATTACTTTTGAAATACAAACGTGTAGCCATCAGGCGGGACCTTTTGTGAGCGTGACGCGTGACAGGTAGTTAAGATTATCGGGATTACTGTACTCACACGACCAACAAACGGTTCCCACGGCCTCCGGGAATTGCCGGAGGCACCCAATCAATTCAGTTGTGTTGATTTTTAATTCAATCCAAGACCTTCGTGTGACGCGTGACCGGTTGTTGGTCGTGTTAGTACTGTATGTCGCGTCGCCTTGGACGTTCGCTAGTTCGGGTGCTGAGGATGATCGATGCTCAGGTTTATTAAGCAGGACTAGAGTGCGAGCACTCTTACATAGATCGATGCGGTACTGCCATACCATAAGGAAAGAATCTGCTTTGGTATTCTATTGTGTGGGAGACAACTAGAAGATGTCTAGCATCACCCGCCACTCTAGCTCTATTCACGGCAAGCCACATTAGAAGATGAGGTGATTATGCAGGTACTTTTACTTACCACAGTTTTTTTTTTTTTCGTTTGCCTCTTTCGTCGCCGAGCTTGTAAATCAAGCCGCTACAACGCTAGTCGCTATTCTCTAGCTTCTCACAGGCAAGTGACTTAATTGGATAACAGCCGAGGCGGACGGGACGGCGATGCATTATTATCGACCGCTTGTATGAGCTGAACAGCACGACACACGGCGGCCAGGGGTTGTCGATCCAACGGGCAAAAGGATATATGCACGACCTAAACGGCTACCAAGCTCGACACCGTTCGCACAACGCCACAGTTGACGGACTCTGGTCCGAAGCGGCGTTGGGTACATGGGTACGGTCGCCCTCAGGCCGCATGCCGGTTGGTCACATATGCCGAGTTCAATCAAATGATGGCGGAGACATTTACGTTATTTTCTGGGCACAAGGTGATTGACTAACGCAGTTGAACAATGCATCGACAGGATAGGCATTACTACAGTATACAAGTGCGATGTAGATAGCATTAGCGTCCATCCGGTGCAATTGTCCGTATCGCATATATAGCATAACCGGGAAAAAACAAGCGAAAGCATTTTGGTCGTGAAAGCTGGATTTTCCTAATACTGTGGTCTGTGCTGATATTGGTGTCCCTGGCCTTCAACCGGCAGGGATGTATGTCCGTCGTCACTTGGGCCTAAGAGTATGGATTATCGGAACAAAGCAGATGACTTGTCAGCGACATGACCCCTAACATGCAAAACGCGCATGAGCCAACAACTCACCGTCCCGGGACGGACCGGGCCCATCTTCATAGTCATAATGATACGGTGAGTGATAATACGTCGAGTCAGCGTTGGGTGGAATATACTGTTCCTCTTGCAGGGGGATGGAGGCTTCGCTGGCTTGCCTTACGTGTGTGTAATCTCCCCTCTCACCTCGTGGTGTCGACTGGCCTTGATTGTCATACGGATCAGTTACAGGGAACGCCCTCGAGTTCCATTCGTTGTTCGTTCGGTTGTTGAGGGGGATGTCGTCTGGACCACCAGCATCGATCGAATAGATCCTAAGGTGTCTCTTGTGGTCTTCAGCTTGGGCGGTCGTATACCACCGGGTAACAACGACAAAGTAGAACTAGATGGACCATGAGACGGGTTGTCGGATGGATATGCACAACCTTAATATGATGTTACGTGCCTGGATGATTGCCAGTAAAACCCATAGACCGAGCATAATCCCCACGTCCACCCATGCAAATACACTACAAATGGTGTTACTATGCTCGTCAACTGCTGATGTGCTGTTATTCGATTTATAGAAGTGATCCTGGCATTTAGTCACCGCAGTCTTGTGCCGTCCAGCGGCAAGTCCAATGAAGGCAGCAGCCACTCCAAAAGCGGCTGCGATGACTATCATGTTGAGGCGCTGGTAGGTCTTGAATAATTTGGGTTTATCCTACGGAGATATAACATATCGCCGGGGTAAGGCATTGCTAAAACGTAGCCTATACTTGCCTTGAAGACCCCTAAGAATCCTATCAGCTGAATTCCAGCAGCTGCATAGCACACGAGGGCGAAAATCCATTTTGCAAATGAAGGAGATTCGCGCCAACGACTTGATGCCATTGTATCAGTTGGGCGCTTGTGTCCAAGCCTTAGCCACTCACTGGCCGGAGCTGCTATCGAAAGTGTGCCAGCAACTATGCTACAACCTAGATGGAGGCATGAGGTTCGGAGGAACAGGAAGAGAGGCTGCCCAGCTAACCATTGATTCATAAGCACACAGTAAATGCCAAAATTATGCAACGGGATTGCTGCGGATGGCGCAAGTGCAAGTGGTTGTCATTCAGAGAACGTCGAAGCCAAGTGGTGAGTGATGACACAAACCACAACAGCAATATTCATGGATCCTCATCGTTGAAGAGGTGAGTTAAATGGCGCCGACTATCGCGCGCAATCCAGGCCCAAGAAGTAGGCTGGGCAGCAGTGCCTTAGTAGTGACGGAATATTCCGAGGTGTTCTTATTTCGGCAACGCAGTTCAAATTCAAACCACAACGGCTCCTATTCATGCGCATAGGTCTCTTGCTGCGCTTTTCATCGTGTGGGCCGCCCAAATTGCCCACGGGCCTGGACAGATGTGTTTAGGACAAGTAACGATGGACCAGTGACGGTAATGAACAGCTGGTCATACAAGGATTGTGGTACGTCCTGTCCTCATCGCAACTACGATTGCCTCCACTTACAGCTTGACCGCTTCAGGACTTCCCACAGACGTTGTTCAGCTTGAGTCAATACAACTCTCCCCAGACCCCCGGTTCCTGGCGAGGATCTGACAGTCACCGCTGAGGGGACCGTCACAAAGACCATTGAAGTCCGTCCATCTAAACTCATACTGGGGCTTTTTCCTAATGCGACCTTAGGAGGGCGCATATGCAAATGTCGTTGTCAAGCTTGGCGTGATCAAATTGCTCCAAAAAACGTTCGATGTTTGCGAGGAAGCGTAAGTCCTGACTACTGTTCATTCTATCTCAGCTGACCAATGGCTTAGGCGCCATAACAACGCTACCATCCAATGTCCTGTTGAGGCAGATCACTATACAGTTGTACAGACCGTCGCTCTTCCTAAGGACATTCCGAAAGGTGGGTCGGGTTGAAGACTCCACCCTGCTGCATTATCAGTCTGACTCCAGTACTCAGCCAAATTCCGTTGAAGTCCGCGGATACACAAAGGAAGACGAAAATATGTTATGCGTGAACATTTACTGAACTTTATGAAGCCTATCTTTTAGTAGGCTTGAAGCAGTTCTCTTTTCATACCAGGGCAATGACTCCATATTACCCTCTTTATGTAATATATCCCCTCACTGACTTGTGTCCCTACTATCAAGCTCAACACAGAGATGTCTAGAACGTTACGCATGGACACCGCCCACTGAGAACTTCCCCTTGTGTCTCGGTGATCGTTTCACCGATGCTAGAGTGTACGCAAAGTGTCTTGATTTGTGAACATTTCTGGGGGCTTAAGGACCGTAGAGGCTGCCTAGATGGACCAAATCTCCCCCACGGTCCACCCGGCTCAAGGAATGAGTGTTGGAGTTTACCAGACCTAGATCGAGTTATTTGAAGTGCTCAAGACGCTTCGGTGTTAAGGTTAAAAGCAACCTCTGCACTGTAACGCTCAACGAACGTGGGAACTCTTTTCAAAACGGAACCCATTCAAATTGTTTTCAATTCAATCCCGGATTTCCTGCCTCATGTCGAAGCGCAAGGCGACTGAACCTGGAAAGGTCGCTACAAGCGAAGCCGTCCCAAAAGTTCGCAAAGATGGAGTCTCCTTAAAACGACCGTCACTTCCCTCGAGGACCCGAGATGGGAGAATTTGAGGATGAATGGGAGGACGAATTTGAGGAGGACGAAAATGTTGTCGATCGAACTGCCGATAAGTTAGCAGGCGAGTGTATTTTCATTCCTGCAATATATTTTATCTTACTCATGAGCTTCCATGAATTTAATCCTTTCTTT